>NW_019385312.1:0-4597 GCF_000671375.1 Centruroides sculpturatus | reverse complement strand
CGAGGAGAAGAATCATGTGAGCTATTCTAGATATTCATCTGATTCTTCTCCTCGAAAAAGGTTCACACAATTGTGAATTTAAGAAAATCTGGCTTCAAGTGACTGAATTGAAAAATAGGTTAGGTTAGCTTTAAATTATTAAATAAATTTGCTAAAATGTTTAATTTTAGTGCCAGATTGAATGTGGTTACTTGTTCATTAAAGCTTAAAACGACAGTTGATTTAGTGTGAACAAGTAAATTTACTTATGATCATGCAAATTGTGTTTGAAAACTTAATGTACTGTAGCACCATCTGTGAATCATAACAAAAAACTTTCATAATTATAATGAGAAAGTCATTTTATCATTATAAGTAAACTTAATGAATATTAAAAATAATTATATATAATATTTTTCAATTAAAATATTATGAGGTTCTTTTCTATTCTAAAAATATTTAAGTTAAAACTGTTCTTTAAAGTAATATGATGGCTTATAAAATATGTATTGCTTAAAACAGCTTCATTTGAAATATTGATTTTTAAAAAGACCAAAATTTCAAACTTTTTTAAGTTTTGGATTTATTAAAGCTTGAAGCTTTTAAGATGAGCCAACCAATTCAGCCAATAAACAACCAGTTCAAAAATTTTTAAATATTCAGTCTGTCATAATTTTTCAACTCCTAATAAAGTAATTAATTCAATATGTTAAATTATCAATTTAATAATTAATTGCTATTTGAAAGTCTTTAAAACTGGTACTATATCATCATCATAAGTTGAAAAGAAAATGCAGCTATATTTAAGGCAACTGTATAATTCATACTAATTATACAGTATTTTATAATAACCATGATCTCACAATATTTTCAGTATATATGTGTTTATTTTTAAAAAGGTGTTTAATTTATAAATAATTTTTATTTGGTCTGCTTAATGTCATTTCAAGTTTTGTAAAAGATTTATGAATTAGGTACATTTCTGGAACACCATGTGATTTCTGTATTTGATTTGAACTATTAAATGAGCTAGAGACAGACAAAGCAAAGGTCTGAAAATGTTTCTCTTATACCAAATATTAAACTTTTGGCTGCCTTAAATATAATTATTTTCTTTTCAACTTTTAATTGCTATTTGAATTAAGTTAATGAAATTTTTAAAAATATCTATAAAATACATATAAATACCTTATTATATCTCCTGGTGCAATTTCACCAATGTGAGGTATTTTTATTTTAGTTTTGGTATTATTCATAATATTTTCCAGAATCTGAAAATAGTACTTTTGAGTTTTAATAAATTAAAAAATATGTATTGTATTGGCCCAAATATTAAGCAATGTTTTTCCTAGTTTTAAGAGGAAAAAAATAATAACTTTTGACTTATATTCAAGACTAATTAAAGTNCGAAAAAGGTTCACACAATTGTGAATTTAAGAAAATCTGGCTTCAAGTGACTGAATTGAAAAATAGGTTAGGTTAGCTTTAAATTATTAAATAAATTTGCTAAAATGTTTAATTTTAGTGCCAGATTGAATGTGGTTACTTGTTCATTAAAGCTTAAAACGACAGTTGATTTAGTGTGAACAAGTAAATTTACTTATGATCATGCAAATTGTGTTTGAAAACTTAATGTACTGTAGCACCATCTGTGAATCATAACAAAAAACTTTCATAATTATAATGAGAAAGTCATTTTATCATTATAAGTAAACTTAATGAATATTAAAAATAATTATATATAATATTTTTCAATTAAAATATTATGAGGTTCTTTTCTATTCTAAAAATATTTAAGTTAAAACTGTTCTTTAAAGTAATATGATGGCTTATAAAATATGTATTGCTTAAAACAGCTTCATTTGAAATATTGATTTTTAAAAAGACCAAAATTTCAAACTTTTTTAAGTTTTGAATTTATTACAGCCCTTTAAGATGAGCCAACCAATTCAGCCAATAAACAACCAGTTCAAAAATTTTTAAATATTCAGTCTGTCATAATTTTTCAACTCCTAATAAAGTAATTAATTCAATATGTTAAATTATCAATTTAATAATTAATTGCTATTTGAAAGTCTTTAAAACTGGTACTATATCATCATCATAAGTTGAAAAGAAAATGCAGCTATATTTAAGGCAACTGTATAATTCATACTAATTATACAGTATTTTATAATAACCATGATCTCACAATATTTTCAGTATATATGTGTTTATTTTTAAAAAGGTGTTTAATTTATAAATAATTTTTATTTGGTCTGCTTAATGTCATCTCAAGTTTTGTAAAAGATTTATGAATTAGGTACATTTCTGGAACACCATGTGATTTCTGTATTTGATTTGAACTATTAAATGAGCTAGAGACAGACAAAGCAAAGGTCCGAAAATGTTTCTCTTATACCAGATATTAAACTTTTGGCTGCCTTAAATATAATTATTTTCTTTTCAACTTTTAATTGCTATTTGAATTAAGTTAATGAAATTTTTAAAAATATCTATAAAATACATATAAATACCTTATTATATCTCCTGGTGCAATTTCACCAATGTGAGGTATTTTTATTTTAGTTTTGGTATTATTCATAATATTTTCCAGAATCTGAAAATAGTACTTTTGAGTTTTAATAAATTAAAAAATATGTATTGTATTGGCCCAAATATTAAACAATGTTTTTCCTAGTTTTAAGAGGAAAAAAATAATAACTTTTGACTTATATTCAAGACTAATTAAAGTTTTCTTTGCTTTCAATAACTGTCTATGGTGCATGTTGTATAGAGATGATAAAATAACTGATGATAAAATTTGATGCATTGATTTTTAAGCAATGCTAAATGTCAGCCAAGTTGGGACCCATTGTGCTGGAGCCTACAAACTATGCACATAAATTATACCTGTCCAGACTCAATCCCAGATCCTCCAAAACAGTAGCTGTTACCTTAAGCAATCAGTCATTTAGCCTTCAAATAGGTAATTGACTGACCAATTACCTATATTCCAGAAATTAGACTTGAATGTTTTGTCTGATTGTAAATACAGTAATTAATTAGTTGATTGTTAAAAAACAATCAATTAAACTAAGCTGATTGTTTTTATTGTTTTCAACAGATTCAGTCAGTTCTGGTAACTTCTATGTCCAGTTTATCTTTCCAGATAATTCTATGTGCATGACATTGTGATTATCTGATTTTTAAAGATTGATGATTGGTAATACCCTTTCCTCCAACTGTCTAAGTACTAGCTACAGAAATCCATTAATGTGAGACTGCCCATAAGAATACCCCTATGCTGCATGTATGTATTCATGTTAAACTCGAAGAAAGATGGCATACTAAGTGGGCTAGCTCAAGAATACAAGTCTGCCAAATTCACTAGCATCCATAATGACTTCATAAACAAGCTCCACAACAAGGTGGTGGAATATTTTGCAGCACCAAAGTCGGCCAAAGACCTCAAAGCCAAGGATCTGGTACAAGCCTCCAAAAATTCCTTAGGTTATTTGCCTATGCCAAGATTCATAAAAATGCACCCAAATGAGACCTGATCTAATAAATTGTAGAGATTTATTTTGGTAATTTTTTGTTTTATTCTTAGGAGCCTCTACTAATCAAGCAATCATCAGAATTTGACAAAAAATTGCTGAAATGTTACTGCAAAATTTATTTTGATGTACAGTATAAAGTTTTATTGTAATTATAAATTTATGTATTCAATATGATTACATGCTTTAGTCTCTATAAAAAAGCTTTATCAAAAATTTTTAGATGGTTATAAAAAAAAAAAATACAAGACAAGCAAAAACAAAACACAAAGTTTCAGTTTTGTTTTTGATAGTCATAAAACTGTAAGCACTTTCTGGAATAGAGTTGTTTTTTAACTCATGGCCAGGTTCTATTCTTTCAGATATTTTGAGCCTCCTCTAGCACTTCAACCTTTCATCCACTTGCTCCCCCAAGACTAAATTCTGAGTCTGTGTGCCAGAAAATTGTCTCACTATTCCCCACAAGATACAGTGAGACAGGATTAAATCTTCCCAGAAAAGACAATGAACAGAAGAAATTTAAAAGAAAACAATTCTTATTATACTTTGCTTTAAAGCATTTTGATTATACTTTTGTTTACTTTTATTTATTTTTGTATTATTAAAATTTGATTTAGATTTTAATCATATTTTTAATTTATTTAATTTAAAATATATGCTCTCCTCTTCAATTAGTAGTGTCTTGCTCCCATACATCATACTTTTCCTTTAACAACAGGGTCATGCTGGTCATCTAACACCTTTTGGGAAAAATCTTTTGAATTGAAATAATGTGACTTCTGGTTTGCATTGGAACTTCATGTATAGTTAATGGGTCTCCTGTCCCTAAGCTATTCATATTGGTCTCATCTTTCATCTATCTAACTCCATTCTTGAGAATTAATAAATTTTACAAATTAAAAGACAAAGTCGTTCTAAAAATATATTTCAGACGATTACCATTTTTACAAATTGTTCTAGAACAAAGTACAGACACTGTACAACAAAGTAGTGTCTGTACTTTGTTCTAGAACACTTTGTAAAAATGGTAATCGTCTGAAATATATTTTTAGAACGACTTTGTCTTTTAATTTGTAAAA
>NW_019385311.1:288518-292631 GCF_000671375.1 Centruroides sculpturatus | reverse complement strand
CTCCGGGTTGTGCAAGTTGAAATGAATATGTACAAAATTATATGCAAACCATCGCATATATTTCTTCCCCCGTGTACCGAATTACTAGTGTGGTAGTCGTTGGCTTAAAGACATAACGTCTATAACCGGCATAGGCGCAGTGCTGCTGCATACTATGTAGATGTACTCTTTCTTGTGACTGTTCTGTCAAGAGATGTCTATTGAGAGTAAAATGATATAGCGTACATAGCTGATAGTTTGATAATCAGTGTTTATGTTGGTTGATGATTAATGATAAGTTATAGTATATATCAATAGTTAGAGTTAGACTTGAGCAGGTTAAATAGCATTACATAACAAACGGTCAATAATTTATTTCAGACAAATATGGAGGGAAAAAAACGTTCAGCCAGTGACAAACGAGAAGAACGATCAGGCACTTCAGAAATAACTAAAAAAAAGATACACTTAGATTATAAATGTATATTCAAAGATGAATGGCTACGAAAAGATGAATATTGTAAATGGCTAAAAAAAATTTATAAAATTACTGGATGGAGAAAAGGCGGTAAAAACTCATAGTACTAGCCAGAAACATTTGACTGCAGTAAAATGTACTAAGGAAAATCAATTAATAACATCGTTCCTTCCAAAAACAAATTCACCTGATAATGATGATGTAAAAGTGGCAATCATAGAATTATCACAAATTTATCACGGCTTAAAACATAATCACAGTTATTGCAGCATTGACTGCGGAATGAAAATCAATTCGTTCTTATATTTAGATTCTATATTTGGAATAAACTTCATTGTGGCAGAAAAAAAGCCGAAGCAATTGTTGAAAACATACTAGCCCCTAAGTCTATTCAAGTAGTTCTTGATGAACTTGGAATCAATAACAGATAAACGATTCCATTTTCTTTGGCTAACGATGCATCTAACAGAGGCAATAGAAAAATGTTCCCGATTGCAGTTCAATATTTTCATTTAGAAAAAGGAATTCAAAACAGAATTATTGACTTTTATGAAGATCCAAATGAAAATTCTGAGGCAATTGCTACAAGAGTATTCAATTGTCTTCAAGAACATAAATTTGATTTATGAAATTTAAGTTCTTATTCTGCAGATAATGCATCTGTTTAATTAATTAATTAATTAATTACTTCAAGAATAAATCTGTATACAAAAATTTGACCGACCTTAATCCGCGAATTTTGAAAAGTAATTGTAACTGCCACGTAATACAAAACACAGACAGACACGTATGCAATTCATTATCTCTCGATGTTGAAAACGTAGTATTTAAAATATATGCCGAATTTTCTATTATCTCTAAAAAAAACTAAGAAACTAAAACATTGCTTTGCTTTTTTGGAATTAGAATATAACAATATTATTCAACACGTGAGAACAAGATGGCTATCTCTTCATAAAGCTCTAGAAAAAATCGTAAATGCCTGGTCAGCAATAAAATTATTTTATGCAACTGGGTGAAAAAGATATGCACAAAATCATTTGGAAATTCGTGAAGCACAGTGAAGATGAGATTCGAGACTATAAAGATAGTTTATCTTTTTCCGAATGTTATATTCACTTTGTGCATCATTTTACGGGGCTGATGAATCAGTATATTTTACAGGTTGAAAATCAATCAGTAACTAGTTTAGAATTGCATGACATAATGCTATCTCTTAAAAACAAACTGGAGAATAGATTAGAATAGTGGTTCTTAATTAGTGGTACGCGTACCCCTGGGGGTACGCGAAATTGCGTGAAGGGATACGCGCGGCAATTAAAATCGGTCAATTTAAAATTTAAATGCATGAGATGAAGCAATCAGAAAATAATGGGTTAACCATCAAAAATTCGGCAATTTACAACATGATGTCGAATGCACAAATTCGTTTATTTATAACTAAAAATATTTCATCAAAAAAATGCATTTGTGACAATACCTAAATGAAATTCTTGCGCAAGAAACAAAAATTGTACAATTAACACAATTTGTTTTCGCGAAATTAATTTTGAAAATTTTTGTCGCTGTTATTTCTCGCGCGCGACAACGCGACTTCTCGCAGAGTATAATGAGACTTCACTGAGTGTAATAATCAGTTACGACATTTCGCTCTAAATTCGCGTCTGCATAGTCGCACCATTACTCCCACGAGAAAATTCGATTTAATGCGGGCGAAGCTGTGTGTACACAGCTAGTAATAAATAGAATAAGTTTTTTTTACATTTATTATCTTTAAAATACAATTCTAATAATAATGAAAATAACATAAGGTTATTTAATTTTAATGCAACAAATGTGCACGATTTTCTTTGCACACCTTTGTAAAATCTGGTTGCTTTTTGGCAGTGGCGTAGCATAGTGGGGTCGGCAGGGGCGGCACTTTTAGGGCGCGGCAAAATTTCGCAATAAATAATATCTTGTAAAAATTTGAACCATTTTATTTCATATTTTTGTCGCACCTACGTTTCGGATCGATTGAAATAAGCACGGAATTTTTCATTACTTATTCTGTGACGAAACTGAATTTTAGTCTTTTAAATTGAGATATCTAAATAAGGAGGCGGCGAAATTTTCCTCCGCCCCAGGCGGCTGACACCCACACTACGCTACTGCTTTTTGATCAGCTTCATTCGCGAGTCATCTTCGAGTTGAAGTCGGTGACGATGTTGAGTTTTCATGTTTGTCATGGCCGAAAATCCGCTCTCTCAGAGGTATGTTGCGCAAAATGGTAGTGAATATTTTATTGTCGCTTCGCTGATATCATAAATAGAATTTATGATATCAACGAAGCGACAATAAAATATTCACTACCATTTTGCGCAACATACCTCTGAGAGAGCGGATTTTCGGCCATGACAAACATGAAAACTCAACATCGTCACCGACTTCAACTCGAAGATGACTCGCGAATGAAGCTGACCAAAAAGCAGTGGCGTAGCGTGGGTGTCAGCCGCCTGGGGCGGAGGAAAATTTCGCCGCCTCCTTATTTAGATATCTCAATTTAAAAGACTAAAATTCAGTTTCGTCACAGAATAAGTAACGAAAAATTCCGTGCTTATTTCAATCGGTCCGAAACGTAGGTGCGACAAAAATATGAAATAAAATGGTTTAAATTTTTACAAGATATTATTTATTGCGAAATTTTGCCGCGCCCTAAAAGTGCCGCCCCTGCCGCCCCCACTATGCTACGCCACTGCCAAAAAGCAACCAGATTTTACAAAGGTGTGCAAAGAAAATCGTGCACATTTGTTGCATTAAAATTAAATAACCTTATGTTATTTTCATTATTATTAGAATTGTATTTTAAAGATAATAAATGTAAAAAAAACTTATTCTATTTATTACTAGNATTTATTGCATTTTTGTTTACTGACTTTTCCGGTGCTTTGTCTATTATTTAGAGTAAAATAATTTTATTGAAATATTTCTCCTCAGTTGGTAAAGCAATTCAGGTGCAGAATCAATATAATTATCTTATTGTTTGTTAAAAAATTAATTACCTTTTTCAATCCAGTTAAATGGATTTCATCGAACGTTACACGTTTATATACAATTAATTTGTTTTTCAGTTTCTATTTTTGATGGCGTTGTTAACTAATGTACAGTACATATATAACATAATTACAAGTCATTTCAATCTTCTACTGTATATCACTTATAACAGTTAATTGGGTATTTATAAATACATTAGCTTAGAAATTTTTATTTAGCCTACTATTGAACACAAGACTGTGTTATTATTAAAACACTTGGCGTTTATGCACTTTATTCAGTTGATACGGGCACTTTTACACGTTTCGGGCCTATTGTTATGTGTTCTGTTTATTTAGATACCTTTGGCTATTACAAATATTATGTAAAATCCGACCATCATAAATGGTAAAATGCAAATTAGCAATAAGACTCAATATTGTGTAATGCCCAGGAAACAAAATTGTTATAATGTGCTAAGTGATGTTTATCTGATTCTGTTATGTGCAAATGAAATGTTGTGAGAAACCAACAAATATATTCATTAATCATTAGAAAGGATTCTGCCTATATATTTGTCAACTTTAGTAAGAAGATAAAGGATGTGTCACGGCTACTTAACAGTAACTGAATTTAATATTTTA
>NW_019385311.1:273438-281256 GCF_000671375.1 Centruroides sculpturatus | reverse complement strand
GTTAATTTAGTATAAAAAACGTAAAATATTTGAGTAGCCCAAGACATAGCCAAAGATTACAGCGCCACAGCACTGGCGAAAATTTAAATTTGCCGACTGGAATTCCTTCGGATAACCGACGTTTCGGATAACCAACGTTCGGATAAACGACGCTCTACTGTATAATAAAGTAAATATATATTATATAAGCAAAAGAGAGAAGTCCGTATGGGAAGCCCCATATCGAGAATGTTATGTGAAATTGTGTTACAAAAGCTAGAGAAAAGTATTATAAATGGCTTCAAAAAAATATTATATGTTTTAAAAGATATGTGGATGACGTATACATAATTTGAAAGAATAAAGCTTAGTTCACACTGAGCGCGATTCGCTGGCGAAAGCGAAAAACAGAGCGAATAACCAATCAAACCTGAATATTTGACTGATTATTCGCTCTGCTTTTCGCTCTCGTCAGCGAATCGCTCTCAGTGTGAACTAAGCTTAACAAATGCATGACTGAATTTATTGACAAAGTTAGTTTAACAATAACAAGGATGGGCTGAAATTAAAAACAGAACAAAAAAGCTCACTGCAACTGCATTTCTTGGGCATAAATATAGAATTTAAAACCGGAAGAATTCACATAAACGTATACATTAAACCAACACATAGCCCACTGTACTGGACATCTCTTCCAATTCGAATTATCCTTATCAATACATGCTAACGGAATTCCGGCCACTCGTCAGAGGAGAGTTTTTTTATATTGCGGGAATATAATAGGATGAAAGAGCTATACAGAATTAAACATATGGTACAACACTAGGATTTGAATATAGCACGATAAAAGATTTGATTAGAAGATTCAAGGATAGCAATCCTAGGACAAAAAACAAAAAAAAATTAATACAATCATTAAATTCACTTATAACAGAAGTATAATTAACATCATGAAAGAAATCGAAGAACGTAAAGGGTCCAATATGATTTTAAAAAGAGCCCCAACTATGTATCCATTTTTAAGAAACGATAAGAATAGATTATAAACAGAAGAAATAGCAGGTATGTACAGAGTACCGTATGAAAACACGCAGTTGGGGATAGACAAAAATTACATCGGTGTAACCACAAGAAACTTAAAAGTTAGACTTGAAGAACATCATTATAACGTAAGAAAGACATCCAACAACACGGTACTCTCCAAGATAGCACAGACTGACGGTACTTTGCTCATAACTTCTGTTATCTTGTCATGCTGTGTTCAGTCTTCTTTTTGTATTGGATACAGAAAAAGTGCGTGGTTGGCTCCCATTGAGTCGCTGTTTATTTTCTTGTTTATTGTTTTACTAATTGTTGTAGTATTATTTCTTGATTTTGCTTCTTGCTTTAAAATCTCGGCCTACGTCGTGATCATCTTTGTTTTGTCCCGTTGTGTGTATTTGCTATTTCTGAGCTCTTTGATGATTCCGATCATCTGGTTCAGAGCTTTGTAACNGTTAGGTACGTTTTTTAATTAGAATTATGTGTTTACTAGCAGATATGCCCGGCGTTGATCGGGCAAAAAGTAACGATAGCAAAGATTAAGATTATTACATTACAGCCAATTTTACCCGTTTTCACAGAATGCAAGAATTGGGTTGCCCTGTTTCCAGACTAATTAGAGAATTTGTAGATGGTTCTAAAAATATGTTCGATTTGTCGCAAAAATGCAAAAAAAAACCGCATTTGCGCCTGTAAATTTTGCAGGTCGCTTTCTCTTAACACTTCAATTGTTACTTAACCACTTCCATTGTTTACATTTTTCCGCGGGGTAGTGTTAACAATGAAAGTGTTCTCGCGGGGGGAATTTCGAAATATCCCTTCTTAGTGTACATTCTCGTGACGTACCTTATTAATACGTATTCAAAAACGCATAAAACCGCATCTAAAATACTATAAAAGAAGCTGAGTTCTTCATGGGAAACCTTAATTTTGTCCCTCTCTCTCTTAATTCTGTCATAACTACGCGATAAGTCACGAACACCAACGAACAAAATGAAAGTTTTGGTTAGAAATAAATACAGTACTTTTCCTTGCCATATATCTAATAATAGACATATGTCATCATCTCTCCAAATACAGTATCTTTTTTATTTCTCTGTCTATAGCACGACACATGTTCCACGGACTTTGGAATTTTCAATTCTTTTTCGGTTCTTCCATTCGTCACTGATAAGAAACTGACGTTCGAACCTACGACGGATCTTGCTTTATATACCCCCACAAATGGAGAGTCCCACCCATACAAAAAAAGCTTCGAATTGTCCACAATGTTCCAGTATATTGCACAACGTTCGAGAGTGTTCTGGAATGTTCCACAATGATCTGGGATGTTCCGGGATGTTCCCGAACGTTTCAGAACATCCTGGAACATTCCGGAATGCTGAAGAATGCTCTAGAATGTTCTGGACTGTTCTAGAAATTTTTAGAAAGCAAAATTTCCAGCCCTTATATCTTTAACAGCACGCCATCCAGGTAAAAACAGGAACCTTCTTCGTGGATGGGGGATAGAGGTCTACCATACCATAAAACTCCCTTGATCGTACCGGGACTCGTTTTGTGTTTTAGCGGCACCCACATTGTACACTCCACGACTCCCTTCGACCTTTATAATATATATTAGACAGGTTGCGGCCGACGTTTTCAACGCGAAAACTTGTACGTCGGACGTTCAGCGCCGCCTTCCTGTAAGCCTAGAAGTTTGACAATAGCATATAGAACGTCGAGCATGATTCCGTTGACGTTCCAAACGCCATTGTCAAACGCCATTGTCCGACGTACATGTTTTCGCGTTGAAAACGTCGGCCGCAACCTCTCTATTAAATAATTTTTCTGTATTTTAGATCTACGATAACTTCGTTTCCATACAAATATTCTCTTCAAACAACCTGCCAGTTGAATTCAAGTATAATTCAAGTATAAGGTGAATTATAAATGGAGTGTTGTTATTTAATTATGACCTTAACTCACTAATTTTGATTTTATATTTGAAGATCGATTGTTTCATGAAAAGATTCGGAATGGCCAAAATGGGAATTTCTGTTGGTGACTTTTTTTACCTTCGAAAAGATTTTCTAATTCGGGTAAGTCAGTGTGTTGATTTTTATCTATTAATATTATGCAAAAAATAATTGTCTTTCTTTGCAGATGGCGAGTTTTTTATACTCAATTTTTTCTTCGTTGGTGCAAGTAACTGGAGTGATGAATAAACACAAATCGTGTAATTTAACTTCTACATCCAATAATAGTAAACCTGTGTTTTAATAGTTTTCAATTCTTCTCCAGTGTGAAAATATCTGGCGAGAGTAAGTAAATTAAAATTTAAATTATACAATGTTCAAAATAATTGATTGAACGAATTCTTACATTTGAAAATAAGACACAGTAGTTATAAATATACAAGAAATTCTATGACAGTATTTATTAAATAACATTAAATTTTTTAAAGTCCACTTTTTTAGTAATTAGCTAAGTTACAAGTCTTTTTATGTCTACACTGACATAATTTGTAAACATTAATAATACTGTTGAAGGAATATTTCAAACTGTATAAAAATATTCCATAATATACTAGTAGTAAACTTATGTTTATAATAGTGTTAAATATATATTATTATTGAAAGAATCTGAAATATTTAAGCGTGTTTAAACTTCAAAACATCATAGTTATTTGCTTTATCGCGTAGTAGATGTCAGTTTGCGTAGTTAGTGGTAATAATTTAGATTTTTAAAAATATAGTATTTATATTTCTGCATTATTTAAGAAAGATTGTCTCTTCGGTCAACATTTAAATTAACACTCAAAAATATTGTTATAAACTGAAAATTTAATACACCGTAATCAGGTTAATGATTATAAATTGGCTAACAAGCTTTGACCAGGATCGTCCTTGTTTGATGATGAACTCGTTGTGTTCTGGCCAATTTGTCATGATATCTCTTTTTTCTGGTGAAATTTGAAAACAAACACAAAATTAAAAATAGCACAGACTCCAGTGAAACGGCATTTTGGCAACTAAAATATCTTCTGAGTTATACTCTCTGTTGCTAATTTCAATATTTTGTATCTACATTTAAGTACTTTTATTGTTATCTAGATATTTTCACCCAAAATTTATCGCATGAATTTAGTGGTTTTATTTTCTCATTTAGATATTTTTTCACAGAATTTAGAATAGCATGTAGCGTATAAGATGTAGATGGTTTTATTTTATGTTTTAGATATATTTTAAAGGTACAAATTATTTGAGAAATTATTAAAATTAAAATTATTAATTTATATAAGATATTGTGCCTAATTTCTTGTATCGAATTACTAAGTATTTAATCATTAATAATAGAGGATTTATAGCCTATTCTTTATGCCGATTTTATGGTTGAGTTAATGATTTTTTCAATGATCTGTTTTCATCTTTATAATACTAATTTATACTTTATTACGCTTCGAGTTTATGACATTATAAAGATATAATGAACTAAGGTATTTTTAAAACTTAAAAATTGATATAAAAACTTAAAAAGTATTTTTTTTCATTTGTCAGATATCTGTACTTAATACTCTATTATCAGTGTAGTATCATTAATATATTTATTGTTATACACAGTGTATGTTTAATTAAATGTAGTTTATTTATTTAGTTGATATTAATAAATGTAAATATAATAATTGTGTGTATCTTTTTACTGTAAATAATACTTATTCTGAAATGATTCCCTTCGATCATTGAAGATGCTTGTTTGTATATTAGATTTAATTAATTGAATAATCTTATGATTATTTATACTGATTTTTGCTAATGTGTGCATCAAATAGGAAATGTTATTTCGAACAAGTAATTAAAATAAATTATAATGAAAACACTTTCTAAAAAATATAGTCGAGCGATTAAATATTCACTTATTTATTGTCAATTAAGCGTGCGATCGGTTTTATAATATAAACTAACACTTTATTACACACATTACAACTTTTTGAAAGTAAAATTGGTGTATTTTTATAAAGAATTTTTGCTTATTGTATTTTTCATAATCGCGTTATGTTATTTGATGTGCCAACTTTACTCTATAATTGTTTGTAGGTACAGTATTTATAATTGAAGATATGTAAAGCATACTTTTAAATTAAATTTATAAAGTTATATAGCCTATATATTTATTCACTGTTATAAGCTGTTAAAAAATAATAAATAAACCGAATTATTATTTACTTGGAATGGGACGCTCACTCAATCAACAATTACACAGAAGATAAGTTTTTTTAATACAATTGTTATTCGTATACGTTTTCAATCGAAGTTTATGCTAATTGTTCTACAGACTATAAACAATTAAAGTCTATTGTAATGCACAGTTATAATTTTGATGTCAAATATTAATTATAAAAAATGCGTTGTTCTATATAATTGGTTAAATGATATTAAAAAATTAAACAATAATTGTATACCCGATAAATATTTTTTCATATACAGTAGAGCGTCGATTATCCGAATCAATTGGGACTAGGGTTGCTCAAAAGATCGATGTTTCGGTTAACCGATTGTACACGAAAAAATATATTAATTTATCCCATGTTGAAATTTCTCTCTGTTGCGTGTCGCTTCGCGTTAAATTTTCGTCGATGTTAAGCCTAACAAAGACTATTGTATCGTTAAAAATTATTTTTTTATTCTGTACAAACAAAATAAATATATTGAAAAATATAAAAAACAATAAAAAATTATACTTCAGAAGTTAATTTAGCATCAAAACTGTAAAATATTTGAGTAGCCCAAGACATAGCCAAAGATTGCAGCGCCACAGCACTGGCAAAAATTTAAATTTGCCGACTGTAATTCTTTCGGATAATTGACGTTTCGAATGATTGACTTTCGGATAATCGACGCTCTACTGTAATTACAATAGTTTTCTTACATAAGGGTTAATCACACTCACCGAGTGATCAATCTAATACATTTTATATATTAAAATTTATAAAATTTATTGGATTGGTCACTCGGTCAAAAACAAAACAAACAGAAATTAAAATTATTAGACTCTTTTACTTATAATTATTTTATTATACAATATGATAGTGTTTAATTTATGTATCTACAAATGTTATTTTACGTAACGGTTTAAAACACTGAGAGCTTAATGTCACGCATTTTAAATATTCTTTAAATTGTGTGGACATCATAAAAGTAAATAATTATTTATTTTTTTACTGTACACAATTTACAGAATTTTTACATAAATCAAACATTATCATGTAGTACAATATAAAGGTTATAAATACGAATAATTTAATAATTTTAATCTTTGTTAGTTTTACTTTTTTGTCTGAGCAACTCCGGGCGAATCTGTTAGTAGTTTATAAAATTAAAAAATAGTAAATCTATTTTTTGTTAATGTGTGTATCAGAGAAAAGATGTCACTTCGATAGACTAATTACAATAATTTGTATTTTTAATAAAAAAAATGTTACAACTGATTTTCGAAAACATAGAGCCACAACTAATGAAATTTTATCATTAAGACAGGCTTTCGAGAAGAACTCGGAATACAATGTCGACACATACCTGGTATTCATTGATATTCAAAAAGCGCGCGACTGCATCCACAGGCAATCAGTGTGGAAGGCCATAAAAAGTTTGCGATACCAGACAAACTCTATAGTATAGTAAAAACTAGAGCCACAAAGTCAGACAGCTTTCATAGCAAAACAGGACTAACAAAGGGGACGCCCTCTCTCCTTTTTAACATCACTCTAGAAACAGTTTTCACAATGACCCAAGAGATAAATGATAAAAATAACTCAAGAGACAAACTGTCACTACTAGCCCTTACCCGACCAACAGTTGTCTGTCAGATGCCACGTTTCCACAATGAAATTTCAAAACGTACTGAAGCTCCTTTAAAAAAATGTACTATTTTCCTTAAAAATGTACTATTTCAATGTTTGGTTGCTTTTAATATTAATATACCTTCATACTCAATTTCTGTGTTTATTTGAAATTCATATTCATGAATACAGTGGGTGATCGATTAACGAATAAATCGGATAACGAACACTTTCGAAAAAAAATTTTATGTTCAGATTACGAACACCTCACAGAACAAACACAAGAGGAAGTGACGTATCATAATGAATACCGATGATCAACTCTTATCTTCGGGCAAAAATTCGAAACATTTCGGAGCGCGGGAGACGTCCACATCGACGCTCAATTCAACATATACTGATCTAATAGTATTCTTCCGAACTTTGAAATTCCTGCTTGTAATTCTAGCCCTTTATTTTTCTGATGGAAACAATTCTTTTATAGTATTCGCGAGAACGTCAGGCGGGCACTCCTTAAGTTTAGCGTGGATTTTTATTTTCGAAAGTTGAGAGTATAATAGCAAAAGTAGAGAGTGGGTAGAAGATGTCTGATGTTTCTAGGCAGTATGGCTCGAACAGATCTACAGTAGGCCACAGTTCAATCTTATCTAAGAAAGATACAGTATAATCAAAAAGACTTAAGCAGCTAAAGGAGTAACAAAAATCACATATGAGAAATTAAGAACATTGAAGAGCTATAATGGAACTTGTCTGTCAACAGAACTACGCCAAGAACTCTTGAATGAAGAACACCAAGAAACTCGATGAGATAAATTTTTTTTCTGAAAAAGAGGTGTTAATGCCAATATCTGCTATTAAACATCTTTTGAATAAGTGGGAGAATGTCACAACAATAGTCTTAGAATGACATCCAAACCAGATTGAGGTTAATAGACTTGAAGATCTTTACAATTACAATGCTATTAATTACTTCTCAAAAA
>NW_019385311.1:269183-270969 GCF_000671375.1 Centruroides sculpturatus | reverse complement strand
ACGCAGTTGGGGATAGACAAAAATTACATCGGTGTAACCACAAGAAACTTGAAAGTTAGACTTGAAGAACATCATTATAACGTAAGAAAGACATCCAACAACACGGTACTCTCCAAGATGGCACAGACTGACGGTACTTTGCTCATAACTTCTGTTATCTTGTCATGCTGTGTTCAGTCTTCTTTTTGTATTGGATACAGAAAAAGTGCGTGGTTGGCTCCCATTGAGTCGCTGTTTATTTTCTTGTTTATTGTTTTACTAATTGTTGTAGTATTATTTCTTGATTTTGCTTCTTGCTTTAAAATCTCGGCCTACGTCGTGATCATCTTTGTTTTGTCCCGTTGTGTGTATTTGCTATTTCTGAGCTCTTTGATGATTCCGATCATCTGGTTCAGAGCTTTGTAACGTGTTCTCGAATTTCTCTTTTTTCTTCTTTTTTATTTATCTTTTGAGGAAAGAGATGACGAGTTCAGAAGAGAAAGGAGAATTCAACCCATTCTCTGTTATGCTTCCTTTAAAATAGTCATTTCTAGATTTCCTATCTGGATGATTGCTTGTTCCATGTTTGATTTCTGGATCGCTGATTAGATAAAACAGAGTTCAAAGTCACAAATCCAACCTGTGGCTGCTTCCTGTCTGTAGTATGCTCAAACGGTTCAGGAGTCAAGTTCCTTTCCCTAACTGACAAGTTCTTGTCAACTCCGCAATTGTCCAACCAGTAACTCGAAAAGAAGCTTAGAGATCCTTGGTGTTCGGGAAACACCAAGAATCGAAATAGAGAGATCATCCAGAGTGTTTCGTCGATCTTCCAGCCAATGAAGCCAATTTTCGAACCCGAATTCGAACTGCCGTCAAGACAAATTTCACCCAACAACGCACAACTTTCGAACAGAGATGCTAGATCATTTCAAGAGAAACAGGAACTTCCTCCCACCGCAAAGTCAGAAAGGTAACGCACAAATCGATCGATAAGGAACAAACACTAATAATCCACCGAAGAATCAAGCGGTCAGAAATGAAAAAAATAGGGATTGATACGAACCATAACTAGAAAATAAAGACCAAGATAAATGGAAAAAACAAATCAATTTTACGTGAACAAGCTGCGATTTTATTAATCAAGTTTATAACTCCAAAATTTCAACAACAATGGCCGTTAACACGAAGCTAGTTTCACTCTTTTGTTTTGGAAACTAGCGAATAGGTTAAAATATACTATTATTATTAAGTATCAATTATGACACCAAAACAAAATTATGCAGCTGAGTCCAGATTAAACATACTATTATCAATTCTGTCTAGTTTCTCTAGTATGTGTTTTTGATTATCAACAATGATATCAGGACAAATGTAAAACAAGCATTAGCAATGACGAAAGTTTTCTGATAAGTTATTTTCATGTGAAAAATTCGCTGAAGTTTGGAGACATCATTAATATAAATAATTTTTATCGCCGTTGAATATAAAATGTTTCTTTCACGAGAAATGTATAAAATTACAGTACTGTATTAGACTTACGGTAGCTAATTTACATACTGTACAGACGATAGTTAGCGTAAAATCTCCGTAGCGTAACGCCACGCGGCAAAAAAAAAATATATAAATAATTATAATAAAGTCACAATAAATTAAGTTAATATATATTTATATATACAGTACCTAATTTATATATAAATAATATATAATTATATGTACAGTACCTAATTTATATATAATTTATATAATACTGTCCAGACGATAGAAATCTCTCCGTAGCGTGGCGCCACGGACGGAGAGATAGTAGTTC
>NW_019385311.1:265315-267775 GCF_000671375.1 Centruroides sculpturatus | reverse complement strand
GAATACATGCACCAGTGAACCTACAACTACACGATTTATATTTTTAAAATAATTAAATTCACTTAGCATTCAAAACTTGCGAATTTTGAAAAAAACAAATTTGCTGATTAAATACGGACAACCGTTTAACTGAAGTAAAACGGGTTTTCCCCTTGCTATGGATGTCTGCCTAGTTCAGTTCATCCACATTCCGCTACAGTTCGCTTTTATTATCAGTTCGAAATGGGGTGGTTCCATAATACCCGCAGTGTTCCATAATACCACCTTCTCCTCTATTAAACACGAAGGTGCATCATTATTCAATTTTCCGAATTTAGTTCGCTTTAGCAGGTCATTCGTTCGAAGTTCGAAGAAGAATTTTCATTATAAATAACGGAACGTCAATCAAACTACAGTAGACCCCCCTATAACGTTTAGATACGTTTTACGTTATTCGAATTTCACGTTGTAGGAATCCTTACATACATGAGCCAATCGCAGCCCGACACGTGTGCAGTTTACGGACTTTGGCTGTTTAAAAGGTTTCTTCCATAAAATTAATCGATTCTAGACTAATTCGACTCAGCATTTTCAAAACACATATACTTTTTTGGGAATAATCCGTATAAACTATTCTATAAAAAAAAAATTGTAGGACTACTTACCGAGTGTGCACCGTTTCGACGTCGCCATTGCTTAAGTTTATTTTCGTCGCGGAGCAGCGCAGCAAACGGCAGCCGCGATTTCTGATAAGTTATTTTTCTGCGAAAACTTCGTTAGAATTTATACATTTCTTTTACAAGAAATGTATAAAATTACAGTATTGTTTTAGACTTACGGTACCTAATTTACATACTGTACAGACGATAGTAAACTCAACTTACCCTTTTAAACTCTCCGTAGCGTGGCGCTAGACGGCGGAAAGTATATATATAATTATAATAAAGNTGAAATGGTATATTTTGTTTATTCATTGTATAATTGTAATTTAAATAGTTTATTACCTGTTTATTTATTATTTTTTTGTATTAATAAAATGTTTATTATCTTTCATTTGTTGTTTGATTGTATCATTTGTTGTTTGATTGTATTTAACTTTTTTTGCTTATATTTTATTTAAAAATCTTTAATTACACATACAAAATTATTAAAACTGAAAAAACAAAAGAAATGCGTCAAGTTTGAAGAGAAAGCTTTGAAGTTGATTTTTTATTGTTTGGCTTTACCGCGAAATCTGTCGCTGATGAGTAATTGATTGTGTTTACAGCTAAATAACCTTGACAACAGCTGATATCGTTTTTCGCGGACATTCTCATAAACTTTTCAAAAGGAGAACGGTTTAAAATAGGGTGAATATAAGTTGGTCGTATATTTTTAAATATTTTTAAAAAATTACGTTTTTTATCGCGATTTTTGACCACCCGACTTAATTAAACGTATATATATTAAAATCTATTCATTAAAAAAATAAAAAAAACTATAGGAGGTCGTTTTTGACATCAAAAACTAACTTTAAATAACTATACCAAGTAAAATCAGTGCACTGGAACTTAAAAACGATGAATAAAATTTTATAAATAATTCCATAAAAAAACAATCAATTATGCGTTAATCGTGAGTCATTAAAGGTAGATTAAAATCGCGACACAATTTTTCGCCTAGTAAGAAAATTTTTTAAAAAATTTTGGAGACTTAAAAAACATCCAAAAAGGAAAAAAAAAAAAAACTTATTCCAAAGGGTCCGTAAGGCCGGTCTTTTTTAACGCTATGAAACCCTCTCGAGACTGGTTCGAGCATGGTTAAGAAAACTTATTTTTTTCTTATTTATTGTTCATTTGTATCTAATGAAAAGTTTATAACTTGTTGATGTAAACATTGAAATTCAGTTTTTAGGGTACGTCACGAGAACGCACACTAAGAAGTGATTATTCGAAATTTTTCTTTTCTTCCCGAGGAAAGAAACAGAATTAAGGCTTCAACAATGGAAGTGTTGAGAATAGAAGTGATAACAGAAAGCAACTTGCAAGATTTACAGGCGCAAATGCGGTGTTTTGCGTTTTCGCTAGAATTCGAACATAATATTAGACTCGTGTAAAAATTTTCTAAGTAGTTTCGAAACAGGAAAACCTAATTCTTGTATTCTGTGAAAACGAGTAAAATTGGCTCTAATGTAATAATCTTAATCTTCGCTATTGTTACTTTTTGCTTAACAACGCCAGGTTTATCTGCAAGTGATGAATAAAAATTACTATAAAACTAATAAATTATATTTGAATTCATAATATATTTATTCTAAAATATTATTTATACATACAAGCTTTAAATATATACAAGTTATTTAAAGTGTTTTTCTTTTTATTTACTGTATTGCTATGTATATCTTTCTATGCAAAGCAGCAGCTGTCGGAGCAATAATCACAGCGTCATCTGAGTAAGATATCGAATGTATTTCTTGCTTCTTAAATTGAAAACTATCATTTT
>NW_019385311.1:180082-263442 GCF_000671375.1 Centruroides sculpturatus | reverse complement strand
AAATTATATAGCACTATTATTGTCAAAATGTTTTAAAATATTGTAATCATTTTAATTTGTTTTAGCACATAATCAATGTAAACATGCTAAAATAAACCTCGAGGTCTTAAACACAAATATATTATGTACTGTACAGTACATATGAATTGCCAGGTGATCAATAAAGATTGTTTTTTCTGGTTAAAACTCATTTTGCAGAAAGAAAACACAAATATAATAAATCCTAGTAGATATAAATTTGATTTGATTCATATTCTAAGAGAAATTTATTATAGAAATTGATAAAAGTGAAGATAAGTACAAATAAAATCGATTCCTTTTGCTTTTTTCAAGTTACATTTTTTTCTTTTTTAATAACCGTTTTCATTTATTACTGATTTTTAAATATTGGCAAGACACTTTCTTTACGTTCACCAGATATTACTGATGATATCTGATAACAGAAACGATAAACGTTATTTGCTTGTTAGAATACAAAACTTTAATATTTCATCATTCACGAATTTTATTTGTCAATTATTAATGAATATTGTCGGTTTTTTAAAATTGTTTGCGAGTGATGTGAAAATAAACAGAAATTTCGTAAAGTTTTACCATTTAACTATTTGCTGCTTCACACCGCTAATCGCCGATTATTTATAACTAATTAAGACGAAACAAGCCAGGAAGTCAACGGGTATCGGGATTTATACGATATATATAGCGTAAATACTACAATAACAACGGTAATTTATTTTTTAATGTTTTTATATAATATTCATATAAAACAAGTAAAACGGCAAAATTGTATTTAAGACAAGACTATGTCTCGGAGACTCACTAATAAGCGGAATCAGTTTGACGCTCAAGGCAAGTCTCGTTCTCATTTTCTAATCTCTTTTAGTATGGCTGCTTTTGGGCGCGATTGGTCAAACTTTGTGGGTGACGACCAGGAGCTTGCTCACGATGCATTTTCGATGAAATTAATTTATTCAATTTCGAAATTTCTCTCCATTGCTTGTTACGTGCGACTAAATATCCAGATAGCACAACTCGCTGATTGGTCGGCTGAATGATGTCAACCCTCCGAAATAGGAAATGCTGGTCGATTATATTTTGTGGTCTTCAGAACCAAATCATATGGAAACAGATTATTTTTTTAGTTGTAATATTGAGCGAGTATAAAGTGAAAATACAGTATAAAGTTTAGCTCGCATGTTTTTAAAACTTATAGGAATAATTTAAAAACGGTTTACTTTTACTTAATGAATTACTAAGATTATTTATTTTTTTGAACGAATTTTAACTTTATACTCGATCTGTATGTACTGTACCTCTGAACCAAATCATACACAATAGATCATTTTAATAGTGCGCTTAGTGTTTTAAATTTAAATATACGCACACAGATAACGAATAACAAAAAATTTATAATTTGTTATAGATATTATTTATAAAAAGTTCGAGAAAAAATGACATTTATAATTAAGACGAGTCAGAATATTTTTTGAATTTGTCACACGCATTTAATATAGTTAGATGAAACAATAATATTAGATAAGATTTATATAACTCTGAAAGAGAAATTTTCACAAATCTTGCTTAACAAATTATAAACTTTAAATGTAAAAGTTATTGAAAAATTTTGAATAACGAATAGGCCTATTTTGAATATCGATTAGGCCCTCATCAGAAAAAAATTTTTTATGCTTTAGTTTCTGTGTTAAGAAACAACACTTTTGAAATTTACAAAAATTTTATGTATCCAGTACCATAATAAATATAACTGTAAATATGTTTAATCAAATTTGTATGACCATTCTTCAAATTAAAAGCACAGAATTGTTGTATAAATTATTATTTAACAGTCAATAATACTGTAAGTATTTAAATTCCTTTGAATATGTTTTAAATAAGAATTTCCACACATTTCATNTTCAAATTAAAAGCACAGAATTGTTGTATAAATTATTATTTAACAGTCAATAATACTGTAAGTATTTAAATTCTTTTGAATATGTTTTAAATAAGAATTTCCACACATTTCATCATGAAAACTGTTTTTCAATATAAGTGCCAGGAAAAAGTAATGTTGCATTTGTACTGTAATGTTTTCGTAGTAAGCTATTTTTGTTTGTGTTGCGTAGGAAAATATAAAGCGAAGTGATATTCGGTGTCTATATTTAAGGTTCCACAGGATTTGATTTGAAAAGCAAACAAATGGATTAGAGAATTTGTAGAAAAAATAACTTATTATTTAAAATGTTTTAACAATTATGCATTAAAAACTATGAATTATGTTTAGGTGTAAATTATATTAAATTGTTAACTAAACTGCATTTCCACTTAGCATATTCTGTTGTAATATACATATACCATTAAATACAAGTTTCTGTAAGGTTAAAAATATTGTGTCATATAATAAAGAATGTAATAAAATCTTAATTTGCAATTTACATTTGTTGTTTTCGATTATTTTATTATTATAGAAAATGTACAAAAATGCTTTATTATAATGAAAAACAGATAAAAGTTACTTCTTGATGTTTAAAACTCTCTTAACATTGAAATCTTTGATGTAACGTAATTTAGCTTAATTGAAAATTTTTTAATAATTTTAACATTAATGTCAATACACACAAGAGATAGTGAAATTATAAAGTTCCTTTTACCAACATTTCCAGTAAGTTGACGTCATTCAGCAGACCAATCAGCGCATTGTGCTATCTGATATTTTGTTGCGCGTTTGTGTGTTGGCTCGGGTTTTATCGATGCCTAAAGAAAATTCCCCCATTTTTGAAAAAATAAGTGTGGCTATTGTATCGTCCAAAATTATTCTTTTTTTAATTTTTTACAAACAATATACAGTTAACCTGATTATAACATCACCAAATGTAACAACAACCCTAATATAACGTCAAATTTTCATCGGTCCCACGATTTTACTATACTAGATAATGTTAAAAAAATACCTATTTGTAACGACATAAAACCGTTTTAATATCATATTTGAAGCGCTCCCTTTTCGTATTTAAAATGTAAAGTAAGGTGCAAAATAACACAACATTAGAAATATATCATAGTTATATGTTCCTAAAGTTTTCATAAATTCTATTTTACGCATTAAAATCTTTAATGTGACAAATAAACAAACCCTTTATAAACAAAATGATCTGCAGAACTGATAATAAAAAAAACTAGCTTTTATTTGACAGAAATATTTTCAAATCTTTTTCAACCTGAAGATGACCTATAAAATATATTGAAAGCGTTAGATGAAAATAAATTATTTCGGCAACAAATAAAGATGTGTTATAATTGGAGAGTGTTTATTTTGACAACGGAACAATGCCGAGATTTAATGATTTTTTCTCATGTTCTAGCTTCTTTCAGTAAAAAATGTTCAAACTAAAATAAAGTTACTCTCGATCCGTATCAGTAGACTTTGCACATTTAATCCGTTCTTCCTACACCAGCAAACGCTCATCAAAATGCTGACGCTTCAAGTCGCATCCTCATCAGACAAATCGTTGCGATTGAATCGATCACAGATAGGAAACCTACAACGGAAATGAAAGAAAAAAATAAAAAGATGTCAAAGCTATTAAAGCTGTGCTAAACATCGACGACGAGGTCGAAAAACACAGGCAGAGCTACAAATATTTGCATCTTTTACACACCTATTCCAACGAATTGCGATGAACATTGTCGGATTTTTACTTCTCATCATAAATGCATGCAAATACATTTTGGAGTTTGTAGAACATGTCAGTCGATAGGCGGAAGCAGTTTCTTTACCGGACGTTAGTAGCAAAATAATTGCGGAAGCGTTTGTTACAAATATGATATTAACTCATTCAACGCCAACTCCACAACTAAACCTCGAAATTTTATCTCTAAAATATTTAATTAAAAAAGTTTGTGACCTACTTTAGATTAAAAGACTGCATCTACAGCTTATCACCCAGTATGTAGTGATGTTGTCAAACAAATTGATAATACGTTTATTAAAACGATAGGATCCCATATGCTTTATTTACCTATAATATCGCACTGCATGCCTTCGCTAACGAGAATCCATTTTATCTGTATTATGAAAGACACGCAACATATACATTTGAATTAGTTACCATCCCTTCGACAATCGAAGGAATGGTAACTACGAAGAAAAATAATTACGACAGCGAATGATCAACACTCATTATACAGCACGACACTACGCCGAACACGCCGCAGAAACGAGGCAAGAAAGACATCGATAACGAAACAAACCGCCACATTAACTGGTAGGAAAAAGTTTTAAGTATAAGAAGTAGTCGTCTTGCAGGTAATAAAACTAAAATTGGCACTTCGATGGTCTGGTCCGTATCGAATAACAGAAGTACCGAGTCCCGTTAATTATCGAATTGAAAATGTTAATATAAAAAAGGGTTACGCGTTCTCGCAGACCGAATAAAACCCGCAATCGGTAGAAAAGTGTTTGAACTCGGTAGATCAAAAATAAATAACGGTAGATCAAGAAGACGTACGATGCTATACAAACTACTCAAATAGGAAAAGAATCGATCTATATAGACCCTTGGGACAAATTCATCATGACTTGTATACCTACTCCTCAACCGGAAAAACNGTGTCTAAAAAAATGATTTCTGAAAAACTAATATCAACCTTTTACTTTTTCCAATAGATGAACAACTACTTTTACTGCGCAGAATGAAAATCTTAACACAAACTCTATTATTCTTAACCCAAGAAATTATTGTCATAGCAAAACAACCCGTGTCTTATCAAAAGTACAATAAATTCAAAATTTGATTAAAGAAACAATTATGAAATTGTACAACGTTAATATTAATTCTGAATATAATATGAAAAGAGTCAAAAAAATATCTTACTGTTATTTTGTTGTTGCTTTTCTCTTCCAAAATGGTCTTTCTGTTCGTCTGTTTAAATAAATGTTAATATATTAAATTAATATCATTGTTCTTGATTCCACAGAAAATTCTATATATAAGACATATATATAATAAAAGAAATACCTTTTGATTTTTCCCTGTTTCTTTGACAAAAGTCATCGGCAGTGAAACAGTATTCCAAGAGATCAGCTTTCTACATAAACAAAAAACGAAAGACAATTTAAACGAGTAAAAACAACACATTGTTATACTTATTAATTATTTCAAATTACACGGGTTTAACTAAACGCTAACCTTTACATTCCAATCTCCCTTTATATTTATTGTATCGTCGTTTATTTCAGATGAATTTGGTGTCAGAGAACAATTCCCTTGGCAATCTTTTTCGGTTTCATACGAGACTTCTCTTTTCTTCGCTCGGTGACCAATAGCGTTGACATTGATGATGGCATCCTCCTCATTAGTTTTCCCAGACTTCATATTGCCCTCTTCGGTAACGGGTGAAGCCAATCGAATATTCGAGTTTTGAAGTAAATAGATGAATATAAACGGTTGTACGAGGACAAGGAGAAACAGCAGCAGTATCAAAAAATACAGTATTTTTATATGCATTTTATAGTGGTTTTCTTCGATATTCTTCATTATGCTATTGTCATTGAATATAAAAATTAATTAGTAAATAATTTTATGCAAAAATAAAATATTATAAGCTTCCTAATAGATTAAAACTATGTAATATTAAATACAGTGGTGGTGCTTCATTGTCGAATTTTTCGAATTTAATTCGTTATCGCAGGCCAATCGTTCGAAGTTCCAAGAAATTTTTACGTTATAAATAAGCGAAAGTCAAATAAACTATTTTCCAACCCGAAACGATATCGTAATTTAAGGTAAAATATAGCAATTAAATGCGTTATAAATCAATTAAAGTCCCAAGCAATAAATAAAATAATTAAATATGGTTTAATAATATAAAAATTGCCTTAATAAGCAATGCTTATATCGTGTTTAACAGAAATGTTTTCCGAAATATTAATAGTTGTCAAAAAATAGGAATTTTAGTTTAGGTGTGAAAACGAATTTCGAAGCAAACAAATAAATAAAAAATATATTTAAAATACGTCCCAAGGTGAAATAATATTTCCTGCCGGGCCACGCACCTATTTTTTTTTTTTTTTACTTAAAGTAAACAAGCAAGCTTCAACCACATCGTCGCTTCCCCGTAGGTGAGATCGTGGTCAAACACTTGCCTGGTTTAATATAAAAAAACACAAAAAATAGATATATTTATCTTTTTGAAGAAAATAAAACATAGCCGAGAATCAAACAATTTAAAAATATTTAAAAGTGAGACATCTGACTTTGAGTGCTGTCGGTTGCAAAATCTCTCCAGATGCATTGTCGATAATAAAACGAAACTACAGAATAACACGGAACTTTGTCAAGCTGGACTGAAAGTAGTTATGAGTATGAGCCCGATACCATTGCGAGCTTACCGAAAACGCCGAAGACCACAGAACATATACAGCTAAAGTTGAAGTCTCATATTAAATTTTATTAACACCTAGCGTCGGACAAAAACTAAATAACCTCGAGTGTCAAATAGCGGGATATTTGAAATAGCTAAAAATCTATGAATTTTTCCAAAAATGTGAGATATTTCAAATTTCTCATAGCTATAATTTAAAAATACATGATACGAATAACTCATGACGTAATGTTCTTTTGGTGATAATATATTGGTCTAGAGCATTGTTTAATCGATTAAACACTGCTCTAAACTGTCCAGATGGATCTTCTTTCAGGAACTCGTGCACAAATCGGCAAATGCTCATCAAAATGCCGACCCTTTAAGTCGCATTTTAATTGAGATTGAATCGATCACAGATAGGAAATCTACAACAGTGGGACGTACGATCAAAACCAATTATTCAAGTTTTAAAAGAGAAAACAACCGCAGGAAAATTAATCAATCTAAAATTGTACGAATTTTATTTACACGGAAAAGAAGTTTTTTGTGATACATTTAAGCATAAAAAAGTATATTTTATACACTTTCCGTGATAATTGTCTCGCAAAACATCTGGGAGAAATGATAATGCGAACAGACATACAAAAACTGTTTTATTGAAGAAATGAAGAAAGAAATAAAACGTTGTTGTCAAAGCTGTCAAAGTTGAGCTAAACATCGAAGACGAAGTCGAAAAACACAGCTAGAGATAAAACTATTTGCCTCTTTTACACACCTGTTCCAACGAATTGCGATGAACATTGTCAGATTATTACTTCTCATTATAAATGCATACGAATACATCTTAAAGTTTGTAGAACACTTCAGTCGATAGAAGGAAGCAGCTCCTCTACCGGACGTTAGTAGCTAAATAATTGCGGAAGCGTTTGTTAAAGATATCGTATTAAGTCATTGAACGCCATCTCGACTGTTAATACAAAGTAATATAGCGATTAGCAGTTTGTTATTTTTAACAGTGGAGGACTAATAAGTCTATATAATAGACTCTAGTAAGACTTACTAGAATCTATTATTTTCCAGAAAATAAATAATAGAGTTGAAATATAACACAATTCCGTGAAATTTAACAAATCAGATGTCAATAAACGAAAGTTGAAATTATTTACATTATAGTCAATCTTACCCGTTTTCACAGAATGCAAGAAATAGGTCCCCCGTTTCCAGACTAATTAGAGACTTGGTCCCGATTCTATTTATGAACTTCTCCTGTTCACGTCCAGTCAAACGAACTATTTTCAACGTTTCTGGAACGTTTACAATCGTTCTATAATCGAACCAATATTCGAATTTTATGTTCGAATGTAATTCGAAGAAATATGAACATAACATTCGAAATAGAGAACCACTTTCAACCACTTTAAGCCCCCATATCTCCCGCACCCTTATAGCTATCGATACGCAACCACCATAGTGCACGAATGGAGACTTGGGGCTACCACCACATACAAACACCATTCACGTGCGATGTGTAGTTTTGGCGGAAAAGTGAAATATAGGGACACGCACGTCATAATAGTGTGGGAGATATGGGCTTGAAAGTGGTTGAAAGTGGAAGATTTTCTATTTCGATTTTAAAAATTTTCGAATTCGAATTCGATAGCTATAAGGGTGTGGGAGATATGGGCTTGAAAGTGGTTGAAAGTGGAAGATTTTCTATTTCGATTTTAAAAATTTTCGAATTCGAATTCGAATTGGTTCGATTATAGGACGATTGTAAACGTTACAGTAAATTGATCAAATTGAAAATAGTTCGTTTGACTAAACGTAAAAATTCTCTAATTAGTCTGGAAACGGGGGACCTAATTCTTGCATTCTGTGAAAACGGNGAATTTTTATTATTTAAATAAAAATTCTATATTTTTACAACAAGTATTTTATACTGTTAGATAGTAGAGAAAACGTATAAATCGAGGATTTAATCGTAGTCAAGCATTTACTGTATATTAGTAAATATAAAAAAAATTGCATTAATTTGCTTTATATATTTTACCGTTACATTGCGCCAAGTAAGCATTAAACTACAGTCAGTAATATATATTATTCTTATATAAATTTATTAATTATAATAAACATACACTATGTCTAAAATTACATTAAAATAGCACTCTCTAATTAACATCAGAAACGAAGAAGTAATTGAATCGGGTCCCGCCGCCATCTTAAATAACGCGCGACTGTAATTGATCGATTCTGAGCACGTCGCATTGTATTAAATTAAATAATTTATAAAAATTAAAATAACAAATACGTTTACCAAATAATTTACTATATCTATTCGCAATAGTACTCTAACACACACTGTACTTATAGTTTAGCATTTCTGATAACATTTAATTAATTTTTGAATTTTCTTATATTTTATATATAAAATGCGAAAAAAAAAACATAAATTGATGAAACATTATAGAAAAAATATCTGCAACTTTAGAAAACACATATATATGAGAAACTATCAAAAAAAGTTAGCTAATAATAACTAAAATGGAGAAAAAAAATAAAACTTTCAAGGTACTATAATTCCTGTGGTAAAAAGTGGGGTAAGCGATCACGTGACGCCCGTCTCCCCATCGTCTGTAACCAAAACGAACGAGGGTGAAGTAAAAGCGGGAACACCAGTAGAAGTAAAAGCAAACATCGGCGCATATCTAGGACTATAAACTTGAACGGGAGCGAAAATGAAACACGACACTTTGTAATTTATGTTAATTACCTTCTAATATTAAAAAATTAAAATCATCAACAAAATTATAACGAAATTAGAGCTTTTTGACGAAATTCGACTACAAACATATCAGAAAACTGGATTAAAGTAAAAATACCCGTTTTTCGACGCCAAATTTTTATTAATTAATTTTTTAATTTGGTGCCTAATTGACCGAGCGAGCGCAATTTCTATTTGACGGAGCACGCGCGTGCCTATAGGTTAAAATACGCCCAAGGTGTTCTCAACGAAACATTATTTAAATGCACTTGATTATATAAATTATTCAACTAATTAAAGTGAATATTAAAGATTATCAGAGTATTAAAGGAATAATCAGGAAACTCTTGACTCGCCTTCTTCGTTATAACGATAAAGCTGCGATGCGAACGAACGACACCTTAATTTTCGTATCGATATTAAAATCTATTTCTGCTTTAATTATACATTAAAAATAGAAATATTCGACACAGGCGCGAGTTTTTTTTTTTTTTTTATAAAATTTAATTTAAAACTGATTTTAAATTTAAAACCGTGATTGTTTACTAACAAAAAGGTGCACGAACTCGAAGATTATTTATTTCGATGAAATTCGAATAAATTCTTTTAAATAAAACGAATACATACCGAGTGATGTCCGCTTTGGGCTTTGACACTATACGCTTTTACTTGGAGTTTTAATTGATCTAAACACGAGTTTCCGTTTGTTTCATACTTTTGATAAAATCTTCGTGTGACGTTAGTTATTTATTTACAGCTTGTCGATACTCTAAATTTGTTGTTACTTGTTATTAAAATAATGTTTAAAATCTCAGAAACAGATTTATTTAATTACTAAATTTTCTTCGCGTATTTGAAATGTAAAGTAAGGTGGAAAATAACACAACATTAGAAATATATCATAGTTATATGTTCCTAAAGTTTTCATAAATTCTATTATACGCATTAAAATTTTCAATGTGACAAATAAACATACCACTTATAAATAAAATGATCTGCAGAACTGATAATAAACAAGCTAACATTTATTCGACAGAAATATTTTCCAATCTTTTTCAACTTGAAGATGACCTATAAAATGTATTGAAAGCGTTAGATGTAAATGAATTATCTCGGCAACAAAAAAAAATTGTGTTATAATTGGTTAGTGTTTATTTTGACAAAGGAACAATGCCGGGATTTAATGATTTTTTCTCACGTTTTACCTCCTTTCAGTAAAAAATGTTCGAACTAAAATAAAGTCACTCCCGATCCGTATCAGTAGACATTATATATTTAATCCGTTCTTCCTGCTTTAAATCGTTCCATATCCTTTTAAATTTACATCTACCCGATTCCTTTCTCGACGTTTAGAGAGGACAGACAAACACACGCTCAGGCAGAAAACAAACTTATTTAAAATTAAGTAAATGGTAAAATTAAACTATGATTGAATTTCTATTTTTCAGCAAAAATGTAACGAAACGTTCTTTTCAAAATTATACAAAAATCAAATTGCAATTTACTTATACGTAAATTTATTAACAAGCCGAATCTTGTACATTAAGCATATTAAAAATCTATATAAATGAATAAATAAAAGTTAATGTCAAACGATAACTAAAATGAAAGTAATAAACTCAGTTTATTATTATATAAAAGGCAACTTTACGTTTATTTAATCGATTTGGCAGTACTCGAAAATGTCAATAAAGTAAAAGAAAAAAACATTTTTATGGGAAATTGCTTAATAATTAAATATTTTATTTTTCTGTTTCTACGTTTCAGTCTAGAGCAGGGTTTAATCAATTAAACACTGCTCTAAACTGTATACATGGATTATTTTGTTTCAGGAACTCGTGCACAAACCAGCAAACGCTCATCAAAATGCTGACGCTTTGAGTCGCGTTTTTATCAGCCAAATAATTACGATTAAATCGATAGGATACCTACAAGAGAAATGAAAGAAAGAAATAAAGAGAGAAATAAAAACTTGTTGTCAAAGCTCTCAAAGTTGTGCTAAACATCGACGACGAGGTTGAAAAAAACAGGGAGACTTATAACTATTTGCTTCTATTACGCACCTGTTCCAACGAATAGCGATGAACATTGTCGGATTTTTACTTCTCATCATAAATGCAAGCAGATTCATATTGGAGTCTGTAGAACACTTCAGTCGATAGGCGGAAGCAGTTTTTTTACCGGACATTAGTAGCAAAACAATTGCGCAAGCGTTTGTTACAAATACGGTATCATATGAAGCCATTCAACGCCAACTCAACTGTTAACTGCTAAACCGCATAATTTTATTTCTAAAATATTTAATTAAGAAAGTTTGTGACCTATTTCGGAATAAAAGACTGCATACTATCGCTTATCACCCAGCATGTAGTGGTGTTGTCAAACAAATTAATAAAACGCTTATTAAAACGAAAGAATCCTATATGTTTTATTCTCTTGTAATATCGCACCGCATGCCTCCGCTAACGAGAGTCCATTTTATCTGTTGTATGGAAGAGACTTAACATATCCATTTAAATTAGTAACCATCCCTTCGACAATCGCCTACGAAGAAAAAGAATTACGACAGCGGATGATCAACACTCATTATACAGCACAACAGTATGCCGAACACGCCGCAGGAACAAGGCAGAAAAGACACCGATAACAAAACAAACCGCCACATAGTTAAGTAGAAAACAGAGTTTTTGTAAAAGAAGTAGTCGTCTCGCAGGTAACAAAACTAAAATTGGCACTTCGATGGTCAGGGTACATGGGTACTAGAGATGTGTGTGCCATTGGGTATATGGCACACACATCTCTAGTTAGGATCGACAGTAATTTGAACGCAGATCGGTACATTTCTGACACCTTATGTTTAGTGGTTGTGCCCTATCTTCCAGGCCTGCGAAATGCCATCTTCCAACAAGATAATGCAAGCCCTCATATTGCACGTCGTATTCTGACCTTCCTGAATACAGAGGTATTCGATTGCTGCCCTGGCCTGCACGGTCTCCAGATCTCTCACTAATTGAAAACATCTAGTCATGGGTTGCTGAGAGACTAGCCCACCACCCCTCTCCAGATAATACAGTTGATGAAGTGTAACATAGACATTACATTTTTTTTACATTACATTATTATTTATTAACGTATTGGTACAATACATACTCGGTACCGCTAAGCATAGCCGAGTGGGAACTACAGTATATACAAATAGCAAAAAGATACAGTAAAGTATAGGGCATTTAATTACAGTATTGTAACAAGTGGTAAGGTGTGGGGAGTACAATGAAAAGTGGGTTGTAGCTGGAGGCAGTAAAATATATTACAATACGAAACAGTATATACAGATGGTTTAGTTGCTAGTGGCAAGAGGGGCAATTACCTCATGTTTCTTTACAAGTTGNTTCTGTAGGAAAGTTGACACTTTCTGTCGATCGATTTGTATATTCTCTCGTCACCGAAATTTTTTTTTGAATATTAAAGTTGATATCGTCGACAATATCATTTTTAGTTGCCAAAATTGCCTTCGAAATAGCCACTCCGGATTGGTATAGTTGTGAACAATGTTTGGATAAATTTGGTGGATGAGTTCGTTTTCAGTAGTGGCTATGTTGCAAAAATCACTGTTCAGTTTAATGAGGCTGATTCGTCTAGTCACTGGGTTATGTGCCTTCACCGACTTGTAAAAGTTTTTGAGCAAAATGTGCTGTTGTTTCGTCTTTCGAGCGTTCAACTCATATTTTTTGTTAGTCGCAGTATTTGTATGTATGGCCAGAGATGTGATTTTTTTTATTAGTATTACATACAAAGAAATTAACATTAAAACTATTCATCGGTACGAGCGATTTTCTATGAAAATGTAAAAATAATTCAGGTTTTGACGCAATTCGTCAATCTTCGTTTGAACAATTGAAGTGTAACTTTTGTACGAGAATTTTATAGTTTTGTCTGTAATTTATAAACTGTATGTAAAGATTTTGTTCCTTAACATTATACAAGACTCTTTCGATATCGTAAGAGTCTGGGTGTTCCTGTAAATCAATGTACAGAAACTCTTCGTCGTTCGAAGCCGACGAAATATAAAACTTAGGTGAGCGATAATGGACGCAATACAACTTATCATAAGCGACGAACATATAAGAAAGTAAACAATTATTCAGAGTAAAATTCAGCTTTGACAAAACTTTTAAATTACCCAAATCCATTTTATACCCCACCAAAACACTGTTTTGAAGACCTTCCGAACGTGTTGTCATATATGTATTGTCAATCGCCCAGAAAAAGTTGTCACTCAGAAGTAAATGTACGCCGACCGCATACTCGACAAAATCGACATCACTCCCAAAAGTCAAATTTCCAGTTTCAACGTTATACTTGACAACTCTTTCTTCTGAGAAATTGTCGTGTCGACCATAAATATTTCCATTGTGTTCAATAATTCCCCGAGAATACATTTGATCGGGTAATTTAAACTCTTTCAGTACTTTAACTTCTCGTTTTTCATTAAGTCGAAATTCTTTCAATAAATAAGTAGCCTTTTCTAGTAAAATAATCTTGTAATTGTCTTTTGGACCCTCTTCGATATTTATCAATTTTAACAAAAATATTCCGTTTAAATCAAAACTGAGTTCTTGATACTGAAAAGTCTCATCACCTGTAATTTCTTGGAGAATGCAATCTGAAAAGAAAAACGTCAATTAAATATTTTACTTAAAAATAAATTGCACATTAATTCGAAATTATTAAAATAAAAATGTTTTTATCAACATGTAATACGTCACAATTCACTTTGAGTTAAAATTGAACTATTTAAATGTTACAAGATAATTAAAAGTCTGTGTTTCGTAAGAAAGTCAAATGTCTTAAAATTGTAATATAAAATGAAAGTTCAAGTCGGGATAATTAAAAATTATCAAACGTTTTTCCTAATTTTCTTAACTTTTCGTTGGAAGCCAAAGCCTCGCCATTCTTTTTGTCGGTTCATTTGTTTATCACTAGCGTAAATAAGAGTTTTAAGGAAGTATTTCTCACACGAAGTTGACAGAAATGTTCAGATTACGAGAAAATTTCATGTTTTCAACATAGTAAATGTAATTTTTTTAGAAAAAAAACAAAATGTAAATAATCGATATGAAAAGACATAACACATTTAATTAAATAGAAATTGTATATTGATAGTACAAAAGTTTTTACGATTTTAATTATAATAAAAAACTTATTTGTGCACTCTTGCACATGTATTCTTGAACTTAAAACTTTACAATTTACCTTTCTATCACATTTATGTTTTAGTGTAGTGAGTATTGTTTCTATTTTATTGTAAAATTGGAAAAACGTTTTTCATGAATTAAAGGATTTTTTCACTAGAAAATATTTTTTATTACTTTTGAAAAGAGAATTTCGAAAAATAATTAAAAGCAAACAATTACAGGAAAATTTCTATATGATTTGCTTGCCACGTTCGAAACAAAATGAATCAATTTTAGAAGGAAATTATCTGTATAAACACTATGAATTATACCAAATAGAATAAAAACGTTCGAAAAGGAACTGGACGAACATCTTTACGCTAATGAAGACGTAAATTTTACACTAGATGAACAACTATTTCTACCGCGCGCAATGAAAATCTTAACACAAACTCTATTATTTTCAACCCAAGAAATTATTGTCACAGCAAAAACAACGCATGTCTTATCAAAAGTACAATAAATCAGAATTTGCTCAAAGAAGCAATTATGAAATTGTACAACGGCGATATTAATTCTCAATATAATATAAAAAGAGTCAGAAAATTCTCTTACTCTCATTTTCTTGTTGGTTTTCTCCTCCAAAATTGTCTTTCTGTTCGTCTGTTTAAATAAATGTTAAAATATAAATATCATTGTTCTCGATTCCACAGAAAATTTTATATCTAAGTCATGTATATAATAAAAGAAATACCTTTTGATTTTTCTCTGTTTCTTTGACAAAAGTCATCGGCAGTGAAACAGTATTCTAAGAGATCAGTTTTCTACATAAACAACAAACGAAAGACAATTTAAACAAGTAAAAATAACACATTGTTACGCTTATTAATTATTTGAAGTAATTTGTTTCTAATTATTTTAGATTATACGGGTTTAACTAAACGCTCACCTTTACATTCCAATCTTCCTTTATATTTATTGTATCGTCGTTTATTTCAGATGGATTTGGTGTCAGAGAACAATCCGCTTGGCACACTTTTTCGGTTTCGGACGTGATTTCTCTTTTTTTCACTTGGTAACCAATAGCGTTGACATTGATGATGGCATCCTCCTCATTAGTTTTCCCCGACCTCATATTGCCCTCTTCGGTAACGTGTGAAGCCATTCGAATATTTGAATTTTGAAGTAAACAGATAATTATAAACGGTTGTACGAAGACAAAGAGAAACAGCAGCAATATCAAAAAATACAGAATTTTTATATGCATTTTATAGTAGTTTTCGTTGATATTCTTCATTAACCTATTGTCATTGAATAAAAAAAATTAATTATTAAATAATTTTGTGCAAAAATAAAATATTATAAGCTTTGTAATAGATTACAACTATATAATATTAAATACAATGGTGCTTCANGGTTCGTTGTGTCGTTGAGACCAAGATGATTGCCAGCGACTTAAGACATCCTTGTACATAATTTTTCTCACTCTGTCGTGACTGATTTTGTTGTAGATGATGGTAAGGGAGTCATCAACAGCCGCGGCCTTCGCCAGCTGATCAGCCCGCTTATTTCCCTCGGTGTTCTGGTGCCCCCGGGTCCAAGTAATATGGTATGAGTTGCTGGAGTGAAGGATTAAGTGCCGGATGGATGTGGCTATTGGATGGAGTTTGGTGCCACAGATTAGTTCGATGGCAGAGGAGGAGTCGGTAATGATGTGAATGCTGTTTTCCGTGTACCTTTGCTCAATCCAGTTAATGGCCATATTTATGGCTAGAATTTCAGATTGGAAGGCAGTACAGGTGTTATGAAGTCTGTTCTGTTGTGAGTAAATTTCCATATTGTTGCAGTAGGCAACAAAAGCACAGCCTATTGAGTTGTTGTGGCCAGAGCCATCTGTGTAGATGACAAGATCAGGATTGAGGGGCGGGCTGTTACCAATAAGGTTGTTGATATGGGGAGGTATGGCCTGAGTGTAAGGACTCAGATATTCATAATTACAGGCCTGGATGTTGCAAGATGGAGTGGAGATATCATTCCCATTCTTGAGGCTCCAGATACTTCGTTCCATCCTGATGATTTCAGTGATGAAGGGTTTGCGAGAGATCACTTGCAAACTGCTATTTGGAGCAGTACGATATGCTCTTGTTATTAAAAGGAGTGCTTTTCGTTGGGAGGAGATCAACTTTCTATGTAGATGTACCTTCTGAGCGGCGTCTCCCCAGCAAAGACAGCCATAGGTGATGATGGGGACGTAGATATGGTCGTATATGACACTGAGCCCCTCAGAATTAAGGCCCCAGCCTTTCCGCGCAATCTGTGAGAAGGCGTGAAAAATTAGGCTAGTGCGTTTGGCGATGTATTTGATATGAATGTCCCAGCTGAGACGAAAGTCCAGCCAGACGCCAAGGTATTTAATACATTTTTCGACCTTAATAGATTGGTTATTCATTCTCACAGTTGGGGTGCAGAGGTACAGGTTAGGTTTACCTGGTTTGTTAAAGACAATACTGGTGGTTTTGTCTGGATTGAATAGAAGTTTGTCGCGAGTACCCCAATGGTAGATCCTGTCAAGGATCTCACTGCTACGCTGTTCCAAGACTGCACGGGATTTTCCTCCAATCAAGATAAGGACGTCGTCAGTGTAGGCAGTTGTAGCGTCCTGACTGAAGTCTTCTTGTAGGAAAGCGTTAAAGGTTAAGTTCCACAGAAGCAGCTCACAGACCGACCCCTGCGGGCAGCCACGCTCTACTTCTCGTTCGACAAAATGGGTCCCATACTGTAAACAGCTTTGCGGTCATGCAGGTAATCCTTAAGGAGGTTGTAGATGTTGGCAGGCAGGGCAAGCAGCATTCCTGAGCTGGCAAAGGACGAACGGCCACCAGGCACTATCAAACGCCTTTGATATATCATGGCTGATGGCCAGAACGTACTTATAATTGTCCAGCAAGTTCTTGATGGAATGGACAGCATGGTTAATGGCATCGTTGGTGGAGAGTTGAGGCCTGAAGCCGAACTGAGTACTGTTAAGTAAGGAATTGTGTTCAATATGCCAAGTTAGACGGTCAGTGAGGAGACACTCTAAAACTTTGCCAAGTATAGGTAGTAAGGAGATTGGCCGGAGGTCTTTTGGCCTGCCAGGTTTTGGCACGGGCACGATTTTAGCAGTTTTCCACTTGCGGGGAAAGATACCTGAGTACAGGCAAATGTTAAACATGTCTGTTAGTTGCTGGGGAATGAGGTTCCAGATTTTCTTTGCTAGCTTAGCGTTAATGCCATCAATGCCAGGAGCTTTGCCCTCTTTTAGCTTTTTGAAAGCGTTGTCTATTTCGTGGTAGTTGAATTCAGGGGAGTTGTCTGTATTAATAGGGATGTTCACAGTATCACGAATAGAGCTCTGCCAAGGTGTGTCATTGTCAGTGCTGTCACTAATACAGAAGTTGTCCATGTGTTGATGCAAGGTGTTCATAATGCAGTCGTTGGGGGGGTTTAGTGTCTTCGTTGACGAGTATCTGTGTCCTCCGTAGCTTGTCGGTGCACATCCTGGTGAGGTAACCCCAGGGATTGGTAGATGCAGCAGTGCAAAACTGCCGCCAGGAGTTGATCTTTGCCTCTTTGATTTCCTTCTTGTACAGGGTCTGGTGATTGTGGTATTGTTGCTTGAGGTTGGTNTGTGTCCTCCGTAGCTTGTCGGTGCACATCCTGGTGAGGTAACCCCAGGGATTGGTAGATGCAGCAGTGCAAAACTGCCGCCAGGAGTTGATCTTTGCCTCTTTGATTTCCTTCTTGTACAGGGTCTGGTGATTGTGGTATTGTTGCTTGAGGTTGGTACGAGTTGGTTCGGTTCTGCAGGTTTGATATCTTCTTCTGAGGGTGTTGTTGGTCCTACGCAGGTCGGTGAGTCGTGTGTTCCACCAAGGCACAGATTCGCGTCTTGGGGTAGTTTTTGGAATAAATTTGTCACAGGCGTTTTCGATTTCGTTGATGTTGTGCTCANTGCCAGCGCACTGGCTACATGTGGCAGTCTCCTGCTCACAAAATTTTGCGGAGTGCCCATACCTGCAACACCGGAAGCATTGCAAGACTGGGCAGAAATCGGCCACCCTGCACCGCGACCAGTCAAGGTTAACTTTCCTGGTTATAAGTAGATGCTTTCTCACCTGTGGAGATACCTCCACAACCCAGCTGTGAAATGGTGTCTCCTTGTGTCCGATATTGAATTTTACTTTAAACTGGTCATTGAATTCTTTTTCTGAGTAGCTTTCATTGATGATAGAATTTTGGTCATAAATATATTTTGAAAGGTCACTGCGTTTTAGTTCTGTTGGCACAGAGTATACAGCGATATGATTGTTTCGTTTCTTGGGTATTTTTGTCAGAAGCTCAGGTAGGTTGTCCGCTATACACTTCTCAAGAATGGTGGTGTCCTCCTTGCAAGTTAGTTCCACTGCGAGACCTCCCTGTCTGATTTTGCGGATTTTCTCCACACCAATTTGTAGCTGAGAAGGCTTTATTTTCTTTTGTATTAGGTTGCGAAGGTTTTCACTGTTTGAGTTGTCATCGCTGCCGTATACCAGCAGCACATTCTTTTGACAGTGAGGAGTCTTGGCCACTTGTTTCGAGTGAGCCACAAAGCCGGATTTTAGAATAGTGCTGTAAGTTGGTAGAGATGATTTAGCAGGTTGTGATCCAGTGATAGAGGCAATCTCATTGAGTTTGCCTAACACTTCTTTTTGAGAGTTAATAATAACCTCATTGTCTTTATTAATCAGTTTATCGATTTTGTTAGATATCTCACGGATGGAGTTGTCAACCGAATGTCCCATAAAAATGTTGATGACACGTTCCACACATCTAGTGATGAAATCGGCATGCTTTTTGGTTCCTATTTTGGCACATTCATTATCGGCGATATAGTCTTTAAGTTCATCAAGAACAGCAAATGCAGCGTCATGTGGCTTAAAATACCAGGAGCCTCGTGCCCCGACATTATAAGAGTGAAAAATAAGAAGAAAAGTGAAGAACGCTTATTGGTTAAACAATACGCCGAGAGGCTGACTCGAACCCCCAAACGGTTACGAGGAACGCCGAAAAATTTAACTCCGTGCCGAGAAAATACGATACGCTGATCAGCTACAGCAAATGCCGAGCGGTTGTAGCTTCCGCCGAAAAATGCAACGGCACAACCGAAAAAACTAACCGCCGGTCGGCTATAAACACGCCGTTCGGCTAGCACAAAACGAGGTGGAAGAACAAAGGCCTTTGTGTGAAACAAAAAGGCCTTTGCGTGTCGTGTCGTTGGCGGCGTTAATAAAATAACTCGAATAAAAAGTAACGAACCATAAAAAACGGGACGTGAGGCGCTACCACAGTGACTGCGCCCCTAAAAAAAAGTAATAAAAAAAAAGGCCCGTTAAGCCTGTAGATGGTCCCGTAATAAAGGACACAACCGTCGCCCTACCAAGAGGACCCGTGAACGAAAATTAATAAATAATATAGTAAAGTAACCAGAAAAATGTTCCGAGTTAAACAAGACAACCGGCGAAAACGGAGACCACTTGGATCCCTAGTTACGATCAAACAAAGTTGACCACGTGGCTTCAACCAAAAAAAGCGATAACTCGCAAAAAATAGGTCGTTTTGAAAAAAAAATCAACGGCGTTTAACAGCGCACGTTGTAAGTAATAAACGACGTAAAAAACGCTTACCCGTGACAAGTTTTTATCGAAATATCTTACGACTTTGTGACAGATATACAGTAAGATCCCCTTAACGATGCCTCGCTTAACGCTGATTCCTGTAACATAGACATGAAGCAGCACGGAATGAGTTGCCTGTTTCTGTCATCCAAGCCCAGTTCGACTCCATGCCTAACAGGATAAGGGCCATTTTAGTTGCCAGGAGTGGCAACTGTGTCTACTAATTTTGCACCCCTGTAAATCCCCAAACTGCTTTCAAAGTTAATCATTTTGTCTTCATGCCATACTGTTTACATACAATAGTTATTTTTTTTTTCATTTGCTTTCCTTCTTGGTGTTGCAATTTTAATGGCCAGCAGTGTATATTTTATACACTTTCCGTTATAATCCTATCGCAAAACATCTGGGAGAAATGATAATGCGAACCAACGTAGAAAAAACTGTTTTATTGAAGAAATGAAGAAAGAAATAAAAAGTTATTGTCAAAGCTCTCAAAGTCGTGCTGAACATCGACGACGAAACCAAAAAACACAGGGAAAACGACAACTATTTGCTACTCTTACACACCTGTTGGACAGTTCAGCGATGAACATTATCGGATGTTTACTTCTTACAACAAATGCAAACATAGGGGAGACCGGGGCAACTTCGGCATACGGGGCAAGTTTGTCAAGCACTTTTTTTAAAAACAAATTAAAAGGAGACTCTGGTTATAGGTTAGGCAGTTGAGTTTTATTGGTGGCTTGTTGAGTGTAGTGTTTTTATTGTTCTCCAACAAGCGTAGTTGAATTATCAAGCAAATTTTCATTTTCGTTCAATTCCATATAATATTTTTTTTCCATTTATATTGAATTGGCAGGTTTTGTTATAATTCCATGATAACGAAAGTTACTTTTCCTGTTAGAAGGATGTAACTTCAACTTATTCACGTGGCCAGATCGTGGCTTGGCATTCTGTTCTCAGGGTTGTACTTAATGTTTCGAAATCATGACTAGCGGGGTAAGATCGGCAACATAAAGCCACATTAGAAGCAAAGGATAAAAATCAAACAGATGATAAATGAAAACATGTTTGCATTTGTTATTCATGTATATATGTCTTTGAACTTGCATTTCGTTGTAATAATATTAAATGGGTGTTGGATTTGTATTTCTTTGTTTTAATAGTGAATTCCAACTTATACATTGTTAATAACATAAATTTATATACCTGGCTATCTTCCTCCATTACTGTTGCCCCTATACCGAAGGAAACTTCGGCAATTTCTCTCTTTATGTAAAGTTATAATTATTTTAATTATTTTTATTTCCAAACTGATTTTAACCAGTTCTATAGTAAGGTAACATTCCAATAGACAATATGCAAAGCTTTTTTCCAGTTTACAGCAGTATTTACATTTTGTGTAATAAATTACACAAAATGTAAGTAAAGCTTAACATGCCGATCTTGCCCCGGTCTCCCCTATACATCTTGGAGTTTGTAAACACTTCAGTCGATAGGCAGAAGCAGTTCCTTTACCGGACGTTAGTAAAAAAATAATTGCGGAAGCGTTTGTTACAAATATGATATTAAGTCATTCAACGCCAGCTCAATTGTTAACTGCTAAACCGCGTAATTTTATCTCTAAAATATTTAATTAAGAAAGTTTGCGACCTACTTCGGATTAAACGACTGCATACTACAACTTATCACCCATGTAGTAGTGTTGTCAAATAAATTAATATAACGCTTATTAAAAAAATGAATCCCATATGCTTTATTCTCCTATAATATCGCACCGCATTCCTCCGATAACGAGAGTCTATTTTATCTGTTGTATGAAAGACACCCAACATATCCATTTGAATTAGTTACCAGCCCTGCGACAATATCCTACGAAGAAAAAGAATTACGACAGCGGATGATCAACACTCATTATACAGCACAACAGTATGCCGAACACGCCGCAGAAACGGGGCAAAAAAGGCACCGATAACAAAACAAACCGCCACATAGTTAAGTAGAAAACAGAGTTTTTGCAAAAGAAGTAGTCGTCTAGCAGGTAACAAAACTAAAATTGGCACTTCGATGGTCGGGTCCGTATCGAATAACAGAAGTACCGAATCCCGTTAATTATCCAATTAAAAATGTTAAAATAAAAAGAAGTTAGGCGTTTTCGCAGACCGAATAAAACACCCAATCGCTAAAAAAGAGTTCTAACTCGGCAACGAAATAACGGTAGATCAAGAAGACGTACGATGCTATAGAAACTACTTAAATAGGACAAGAATCAATCTATATATTCCCTTAGGACAAATTCATCATGATTTCTATACCTACTCCACAACCGGAAAAACATCTCGAACAATAAAACGACGACGAAAATGACCTCGAAGTAGAAAGCGAAAGCTCGGGTAAAACCTGTCTATGGCGGACAACAACCTGGGTTACGCGGACATTAACTTTCTTTTTAAATAAAGTCGTGACCTCTTAAAATAAGATCGAATACCTGTTTTATAGAAAAAAGAGTGGACGGAAGTTAATGGGACGTTCGTCTTCGTGGAAAAAAACTTTAAATGTGTGGAACGCTTTACCTTTTCATTTCTTATTTAAATTTTATTACCTTCTTCTGCCAGTGTTTATCCCTTTTTCTCTTAATTGTCACAGTGGTGTTGATGTCAAGATTTTTTTGGATAATGAAATTTCCCTTTCATAAGTTATAGTGGAAATTTTTAAATAAAAAAAAAATTTAAGTTTACCTCTAGTCTAAATTTTCTATCAAAAATAAAAGAATTTAGATGAAATGATTGCATTTGACTTGGCTGAAGATTAATGTATTGTTTTGTATTGATAGTTTGTTGATCTTATTGTTGAAAAAATAGATTTTTCGGTGAGAAAAAAAATCTCTTTTAAAGCGACTTTTTTTCTTAGAAAAAAAGTCGGCTAATATTATTAAAATTTGAGCGAGAGGTTATCGAATAAGCTAGTAATAAGAATAATAAGAAATGTAGAAAACGTCGAATTAATTTTTTTTTTGAGTTTAACTTTTGAATTAAATTTGGTAAGTCTGACAGGTCACGAGTTGATTCAGGTTGTTGATTTGCATCATGGATAACCTTCAGCTCTACATCTTCCTTTGGAGTAGTTTCTTCCTTAATCTCTTGGAATGAAATATCTTCCTCCTTTATAACGCGATGTCTTTGACAAATAGATTTGTCACGTGTTTCTTCAAAGATAATTGCGGAATGTGTAAATGACACAAACTGATCGTTGCAGTACCAATACATCGATTATTAATGTAATTGGAGATGAAACGATTGGAGTAGGAGATGCAACTTGCGTTACTGGAAGCGAATGATCCAAGACCTATTTTACTTCTTCGCTCCATTTGTCAGCCATTTTAATGTCCAAATCTAATTTGATTTCTAAATTTTCTTGTTTATGACGTTCCATCAATTGTTTCTGAAAAAATTGTAACTCCGTTTTGTTTTAAATTTACTCGACAAGAGATATTATAATTGTTGAGCTATCTCTACTTAAATCGTGGATTGCCTATGGAAATTGTAGATGAGAATAATTTCAGGTAATTATTCTACAACCTCATTTCGAAACTTTATTATCTCAGTATTACTGAACTTGCTAATAGCAGAAGGTACGGGATGTGACTATTGTTGTCTAGTAGAGCTAAGTACAAAGAGTAGTCATAGAAGAGCTGTCGTAGCTACAACGAGTGGAGTATAGGTGGAGTATATCAACGTTCCGCGTTAATTTATTCTTGTAAAAATTGGGGAGTAATTCGTGACTATATGTCTGGAGCAAAGTTCTCTAACCGTTTGAGCATTTTTTAATGTATAACGAGTATTAACAGAGCTCTTCGAATCAGTACCTTCGGTGCATATATATAAAATTCTGACGTTTGATAAACAGCCGAGTCGTAATGTTGTAATAGCATATATGATTGTCCACCCATAGAGAAGACAATGTTTTAGCAATTGTTTATTTACTAAATAAATATTTTTATTATAGCTTTAAATAGTAGATGATAGTTTTCCTTTAATCATTATCAATTTTGTAAATCTTGGTTGCTTGTGAGTATTCCTTGTATCATACATTAAATTTTTTCAGTTTTTGAGCGTACATTTCTGCTTTATTTCGTATATATTTGATAATTAGTTAAGTAGACACGCGATTTATCACGAATAAAACTAGTGAACGGTCTTCCGAACAGAAATGCATTTGGAGATAATTCCTTCCAACAGCCCTCGAGGATATTGATAAAGTAGAAGACAAATAAATTCTAACGCAAAGTTTTAAATTTTCTGGACAAATTGGGCAATTTACTTACTTACGTTTTAATTTCCTGAATTTAAAGTGACACGAATAAAGTATCGACTACATTTCTCTGTTGTCCAATCGGGCTTTGACTTCAGCAGTGGTAAAAATTAAAATAAAATCCTAAATGAAATCGGAAATTAATAAAATTATTCATCGGTTGGAAAATTAAGTAATTACATAACCTTAAAAGGAAACGATGTTTCAGAATTTATAAACATTAAAACGCTTAAATAAGAGCAGAAAGCATTAATTAGTTTCCCTTGATCGAATGAATCACTGTCGAGTTCAACCAATTCGGCGACCTCACATTTATGACGTATTCCTCCTCTTTGCCAATCACTCCAGCAAATTCTAGTTTAGATCAACGATGTCCTCCATTAATTATAAACGACTTCACTTATTCGAAATGATTTTTTTAACGAAAAGCTGATAGTATAACGTGAATAAAGCATTCTCGTTCGAAATAAAAATTATGTTGTTTTAAAATTTCTAATGCAATATACGTATACTTCAAAAATAACTACGCTTCAAACGTAATTGAAAATCTCACTAATCTGTATCATTTTCGTATTATACATTAAAATTCTTAATTCTTAATTCTTTAGATCAGTTAGCATAGAACTTTTGTCTTTTGCAATACGCGGATTTCGAAGAAATTCGAACTTCGCTTTTATCACCTCCATTTTACTCATTTTCCTACCAAAAAATTGTGTAAAAATAATTTTAAAAAAGTTAAGTTCAAAAATTTTACAATTGTCTCAGCACTGAGCAAACGTAGAAAGACGGAAAACAACTAACAACTTGACTAAACACCCCAAAGCCCGATTCATCAACTACTCAATCAAACGACCCGTTCAATCGAGCCATAAATCTACTATTATTAGTGTTGCAGCGAATAGTATATTCGGCCTCAGGCCGAATACCGAATACTCGGCTAGGAGCGTGGCCGAATAGCCGAATATTCGGCCAAACTATTCGGCTCGATTAACGCACGTACAAAAATTGGCGCGCAAACCGCATTATGGCAAGGACCCTGCTTTTTATTGGCCCACTATCACTACGCTTCGCCAATCGCGTTAATTCTTGACAGTTGTAGCGGACAGACAAGAGCGTCAAGGCAATACTGTATGTGATAAATGATATCAAATGTGGATAACAATGAAATGACCTACACGTGTAAATAACGGAAAAAGAAGAGAGAATGACCGCGAAGTGAAAATAAATATGAAATTGAGTTGATAAAATAATCGAACAAGTCCAGGCAGCTTATGGCGCGAAATTCATGGCAGTCAATGCCAAACAATTGTTGTCATAGACTTCGGAAAGCTAAATGCTTGTAATGAAAGTTACCTAGCGTGCACGGGCGAAAGCCTGGGGTCGTTCGCGCTACCGAGCTGTCTCGAATCTATGAACCGTAATTTTGACTTATAAGAAGTCCTATCTGTTTGTTTTCTCCGTTATCACTAGGCTATGAGTCACGTAATTGTAAAATGGGAAATCTGCGACGGAAAAGTAAGGAATCGAAAGAATCGTGAGCGCGTATTATGATGAATGCATAGGCATACGTGGACTAGAGCGATAGAGGAAAGAGAAAGAAAACAGCAAAGACGAGCGCTTAAAAAAGAGGGATAGGCAGGGTCAGACCCTCAGATGCGCGACGATTCTCGAACGAATAGGTGTGTACGTCTGCCGATCTTTGTAATTACAAATTGTGAATACATGTGACTAATATTATTTTCTTTTTTATCTTCTGCATGTTATAAATTATAAATAAATATAAACAAACAACACTAACCCGATAACATTAAATCTAAATAGCAAAATGATTAATTTATTGTGTTTTTGTTATTTCTTACTCCTGTTTTTAGATATTCGGTATTCGTCCGAATAGTAACCGGATATGAATGCGCTTGGCGTCTATTTTTAGTACCAAATTAGTTAATCTAATCACTAATAATAGCAAATTTTTAACCCATTCGTTTAAGGCGATCGTTTGATTAAACCGATAATTTGAACGGACAACAACAACAACAATAACAACAACTGGTTGGGATAGCTGCAACTGGTTATCTTCATTATTGATATCATTCACCGATCATTATAAACAGTTTTTTTTTCACACTGTCACGAAGAAGCGGGGATCGTTATTCTATGTAATAGATAGTTAAGGTACGCAAAGCTAAAAATTGTACGCTTTAACGGGTATGTTTAGATATTCGATAAAATAATCAGATATTCTCTGGAATAACGGATTATAAACTTTAACGGTAACATATATATATATATATAAACATATATATAATTTGGTAATTTTTTGAAAATTGGCCCACGAATTTGGAAGAAAATTCCGACTTTAAATAAAATCAGAACTATCGATAGAAATTTTGGGAAATAAGAGCTATCTTTCTTCCAGATTGTTAATTTTTTGTGAACAAATACCCGTTACTCGAAACGGTAAAAAAAAAAAAACTAATTCAAAATGGTCGAAGAAGTATATCGGAAAAGACGGAACTTCGTGTACAATGGTGCGGTATTATAAATAAGTCGGTGTCTAGTATTAAATAATTGTTGTTGTGTGAAAGAAGTTGAGACAATAGAAACAANAGAAAGGTAAAAATAAGAAAAAAACAATTCAGGTTTCGACGCAATTCGTCAATCTTCGTTTGAACAATTGAAGTGTAACTTTTTTACAAAAAATTTATAGTGTGTTTCGAAATGATTAAACAGTACGTAAAGGTTTTGTTCATTAACATTATAGAAGACTCTATGGACCTGGAAAAAGTATGGGTGTAATTGTAAATCTAAGTATAGAAACTCTTTGTCGTTCAAAGCCGACGAAATATATAAGTTTGGCGGGCGATAACGTACGCAATACAGCTTATCATAAGCAACGAACATAAATCTAAAAACACAATTATACAAAGTAAAATTTCGCTTTGACAAAACTTTTAAATTATTCAAATCTATTTTATACGCCACGAAAATAACGTCGAACAACGAACCTTCTGAATTTTTTGTAAAATTTATAGTGTCAAATGCCCAGAAAAAGTTGTCACTTAGAATTAAACGTGAGGAGTAATCATACTCAACAAAATCGACTTTATCCCCAAAAGTCATCTTCCCTGTTACAATGTTATACTTGATAGTTCTTTGTTCCGAGAAATTTTCAGGTCGACCATAAATATTTCCATTGTATTCAATAATTCCCCATTTATTTATTTGTTCAGGTAATTCGAATTCTTTCAGTATTTGAACTTCTTGTTTTTCGTTAAGTCGAAATTCTATCATTTGGACGTCTAGCCCATTCCTGAAAGACGATCTTGTAATTGTTTCTTGAACCCTCTTCAATATTTGCCAATAGTGACGTAGAAAAATCTGTTAATTTAAAACTTAGTTCCTGATTGTGTAAAGTCTCATCCTCTGTAATTTTTTGGAGAAGGCAATCTGAAAAGAAAAACATCAATTAAACATTTACGTTTATTTATATTTACTTAATACATTGCACATTTATTCCAAATTATTGAAATGAAAATGTTTTTATCAACACATAATACGTCACAATTCACAAAGTTAAAATTGAACTATTTAAATACAGTAGAACCTCGATTATCCGGACTAATTGGGGATAAAGATAGTCCGGATAAGGAAAAATCCGGATAATCGAAACAAATACTTTAATTTGTCTTTTAATGATAATACAACACGTTTTCTTTTCGATGAAATATCATAATCGGTAATATTGAAAGTAAATACTGTATTTAAATCGTGATCAAATTTTCAACAAACAAACGTTCGTATTGAATTTGGACTACTACTGACCAGCGCTAACAGACTACATACAGTATTGTTTAAAAGGCCCTCTGGCGGCGCAAGAAGACGGATTTTATAAAATAAAAAGCAGTTGAAACTTCATTTTTATGTATAAAAATTCGACAAATTATTTATCGTTTTATGATGAGTAAAATTTTTTCGTCGCGTTCGCGGCTTTTAAGTAATGCATAAACCTTCGAGGCGCGAGGCCCTTCGGACCGCGAGGAGTAGGCGGTGGCCCACGTCGTCTGTGCCTTATGCCGCCCTTGGTCATAGAAATTATGTAATTTGAATATAAATTATTTATAAATACGTATGTCAAGTTATATTTTTATTACTACGTAAAATATATTTAAGAGTTTACGACCACTGTGCCGGGTGAGACGTTTTTGAAACAAAAAAAGTTATGCATTCCATCACGTACATAAACAGTATCGTGATTCGCCAAGTGCAAATCAGCAAATTCGTAAAATTTTTGTTTATTTTGAACAATCCGGATAATGGAGGTTCTACAGTATTACAATATAATTAGAACATTTTTATTCTGTATGAAAAAAACGTTTTAATTATTTGCAGCATAACGAAAAGAATAGAACATATTTTTCTTTTTTGCCATTACAATTGTTTTTATATAAATACAAATCCACCTACCAATTTCAAAGATAAGCTTTTGCCTTTTATATATATTAATAATTTTCAGTACATCTAGTAATATAGGTGTCTCGATGGACCGAGAATAATACGTAAAATTCCAAATTGCAGCCACATTCTGAATATTTTCATCAAAATAATTTATTTCTACTCTCTAATATTTCTATTTAAAAATTGAACACCCAATCCTAAATCAAGAAAATCATATGTCTTATAATCTAAATATATAATATTATTTGTTTTGACTGATTGACTGATTGATTCATCATCGCCCGGGGGAAACTGCTGAACCTAAAAAATGAAATTGGGTACACTGTTAGGTTACGCCAATGGAATGTACACAAAGAAGGGATTTTTCGAAATTCCCTCGCGGGGGGAGATTCAGAGCATTAAGTCTTAAATGAAAGAACGGCTTCTACTGTACTATTTTAGATGCGATTTTTTGTTTTCGACTACGTCTTGTTTTTGTCTTCGACTACGTCTTGTTTTTGTCTTCGACTACGTCTTGTTTTTGTCTTCATTGAGTTTTTAGGTGTATTCAATTGACAACATTTCAGACATTGTTATAAATATGTCTATATATTTCGAATTTTTAGTCAAATGTTCGAACCGTTTTGAATTTGAATTTGTTAGTGCATGCTGGAATCAAGAGAAAATTCCATGTTTTCAACTAGGCAAATGTAATTTTGTAAAAAAAATAAAGATTTAATTAACTGAGATCGAAAGACATTAACACATTAAATTAAATATAAAGAGTATATGATAGTATGAAAGTTTTTATGATTTTAATGATATTAAAAACTTATTCGTGACACATTCACTTTTTGCACTTGTATTCTTGCACTGAAAACTTTACGCTAATCAAAATGTAAATTTACAATAATACAAAGTGTCGAAAAACAAAAAACTGAAATTCATATTTAAATAAAATTTAGTGATCTGATATATAAAGATTCCTGGAAAACTAATCTTAACACTTTACTTTTTTTCCCACTAGATAAACAACTGTTTATACCATGCAGAATGAAAATCTTAACACACACTCTACTATTTTTAACCCAAGAAGTTATTCTTATAGCAAAACAACTCAATTATTAAAAAAAATTGCCTATGTGTTGTGCCAAGTCTTATCATAAGTACAATAAATTGAGAATTTCCTTAAAGAAACAATTAATAATTTCTACTACGTCAATATTAATTCTGAACATAATATTAAACGAGTCAGAAAATTATCTTACTCTCATTTTCTTGTTAGTTTTCTCCTCCAAAATTTTTTTTCTGTTCTTCTGTTTAAATGAATGTTAATGCATTAATAGGATTGCTCTTGATTCCACAGAAAATACTATGTATAAGTCATATATATAATAAAAGAAATACCTTTTGATTTATCTCTGTTTCTTTGACAAAAGTCATCAGCAGTGAAACAATATTCCAAGAGATCAGCTTTCTACATAAACAACAAACGAAAGACAATTTAAACAAATAAAAGTGACACATTCTTCTGCTTATTAATTATTTTAAGTAAATAATTGGCAATTCTTTCAGATTATACGGGTTTTACTAAACGCTTACTTTTACATTTCAATTTCCTTTTATATTTATTGTACCGTTGTTTATTTTAGAAGGGTTTGGTGTGAGAGAACAATCTCCTTGGCAATCTTCGGTTTCAGACGAAATTTCCCTTTTCTTTACTTGGTGACCAATAGCGTTGTCATTGATGATGGCATCCTCGTCATTAGTTTTCCGAGGCTTCGTATTGCCCTCTTCAGTAACGGGTGAAGCCATTCGAATATTCGAATGTTGAAGTAAATAGATGAATATAAACGGTTGTACGAGAACAAGGAGAAACAGCAGTAGTATAAAAAAATACAGAAGTTTTATATGAATTTTATAGTAGTTTTCGTTGATATTCTTCATTATGCTATTGTCATTGAATATAAAAATTAATTATTATATAATTTTGTGCAAAAATAAGATATTATAAGCATTGTAATAGATTAAAACTATATAACGTTAAATACAGTGGTTCTTCATTGTCGAATTTTTTAAATTTAATTAATTTTAGCAGGCCACTCGTACGAAGTCTGAAGAAATTTTCACGTTATAAATAACAAAAAGTCAACTAAATATATCTCGACCCGAAACGATATCGATTTCGATAAACATAGAACAGCGGCGAGCACACGTAATTTAAAGTAAACATAAAGCAATTAAATGCGTTAATAATAAATTAAAAGTTTAAAGCAGTAAATAAAATAATTGAATAAGATATAATAAAATGAAAATCGCCTAAATAAGCAATGGTTATAATGTGTTTAACAGAAATGTTTCCCGAAATATTAATAGCTTTCGTTACTTATCATAGATGTGTCATTTATTCATTACATTTAATTATAAAGGACACAACCTCATATTATTGCTACTAAAAGATAATAGTATTTATTTAAAAGGAAATTTTGATTTCTAATGTAATTATATAGTTATAAATCGACGAATAACACACAATTTAACAGATAGAAACAAACACGCCTAAAATAAAGCGATAAAACAACAAAATACATACGAACGCAACGCGCGACCCAGAGACGACTTCTCGTGCATTTTTCATCGTGTTCTGTTCGAACTTCAAATGCAAATAATATTCGAGATTTCTATCTCGAATATTATTTGCATTTATGAATTATACTTTAGATGTGAAAAAAAATTTTGAAGTTTAATAACGCCTGTGCTTTTTGCGAAAATTTTTGAAATTTTGCGCGTACGTTTGCGTGTAAGGGGATCGACATTATTGAAGTTGAGGTGGGGATATGAAGATACTCTTCTCAAGTTTTCAGAAGGGTTGTATTGAAGACAAATACATCCGTTATTAAAATTTACAATTTTTTTTTTATAAAACTCATCTTTACTTGAAGAATTAAGTTATTTGCTTATTTTATAACTATAAATATAAATGTTTGTTTTTATGAATATCGTAACACACGGCTCCAGCAAATGTTGTCGGACAAGTTAAGCAATTCGTTGCTATATTTTTAATGACGATTTTACAAGCTAACAGTTAAGTAAAGAGTAAATTTAAAATACGTCCCGAGGTGTTCACACAAAAACATTATTTAAATGCACGTGATTATATAAATTATTTTACTAATTAAAGCAAATACCAGAGATTATCAGATTATTAAAGGAATAATCAGAAAAACTGTTGACTCGCCTTGTTTGTTATTACGATAGAGCTGTAATGCGAAGAACTCCTAAATTATTGCATCCAAATTAATATCTATTTCTACTTTAATTTCTGTACATTAAAAATAGAAATATTCAACACAGGAGCAAGTTTTACTTATAATATTTAATTTAGAGATATTTTTAAATTTTAAATTCTAATTGTTTTATGACGAAAGAACTGGAAAAATATTCGCTTTAAATAAATTGCTTTATATAAAACGAATACTTACCGAGTTATTTCCTGTTTGGACTTAAACACTTTACGCTTCTACTTCGAATTTTAATTGACTTCAACACGAATTTCCGTTCGTTTTAAGTTTTAATTACGACTCCGTGTGACGTGATTTATTTAATTACAGCTTGTCGATTCTATAAATTAGCCGATATCAGTTATTAAACTTCTGTTTAAAATATCAGAAACAGATTTCTTTAATTAGTAATTTCCTTTTACTGATTCGAAATGTAAAGCGGAAAGTGACCGAAATATTAAAATATAACAGAATTGTGTGTTTAGAAAGTATTAATTTGTTCTATATTTCAAATTAAAATCCTTAATGTGGCAAATAAACAATCCATTTATAAATAAAGTCGTGGACCGCAGAACTAACAATATAGAAAGAAGCTGATATTCATGGCCGCAGCTTGTCACAATAAATATTAGTTTCTTTGTTGTATTGTGATAATTAAAATATATACTCTTAACCACAAATTTTAAGTTTTATCCTGCTGTACAATATTCTTTTCCTGATAGCAATATATTAGTGCCAGTCATCAATCTAGCACCTTTAATGAAGAAACGTTTGAATTGAAATAACGTGACTTTTGATTTGTATCGGTAGATCTCATATACTTAAATTGGGTCTCCTGCTTCTATTCATTACATATCCGTCTCAAATTACATCTATATGACTTTATTCTGGACATTAAGAGAAAACAGACAAATCCACAGACAGACGGATTAAAGTGCAAACTTGTAAAACTGCAATTTTTTACAATTGCAGCCTAAAATACATGCTTTAATTGAATGATAAAATAAAATTGAAATTGATTTTTATTTTATTGCGAAAATGCAATGAACGTTCTTACAAAATTATACAAAAGTAAAATTGTAATTTTTTCCTACGTAAATATACAGTAGATCCCCCTATAAGACGGTAGATATGTTCCGTTCTTTACGAATCCGATTTTGTAGGAATCAAGCCAATCATAGCCCGACACGTGTGAAGTTTACAGACTGCAGCTGTTTGAAAGGTTTTCTTCCATAAAATTAATCGATTCTAGACTAATTCGACTCAACATTTCCAAAATACGTATATTTTTTTAGGAATAATCCGTATAAACTACGCTATAAACAAAAAATTGTAAGATTACTTACCGAGTGTCACCATTCGACATCGCCATTGCTCAACATTGTTTTCGTCGCGGAACAGCTCAGCAAAGAGCGGCCGATTTCTAACAATTTATTTTTCTGTGAAAACTTCGTAGAACTTCGGAGACATCATTAATATAAATAATTTTAATCGCCGTTGAATAAGAAATGTTTCTTTCACAAGAAATGTATAAAATTACAGTACTGTATTAGACTTACCGTGCCTAATTTACATACTGACAGACGATAGTTAGCGTAAAAATCTCCGTTGCGTGGCGCCACGCTAGACGGCGGAAATTATATATTTAATTATAACAAAGTTACAATAAGTTAATATATAATTATATATACAGTACCTAATTTATATATAATTAATATATAATTATATGTACAGTACCTAATTTATATAATACTGTCCAGACGATAGAAATCTCTCCGTAGCGTGGCGCTACGGACAGCGGGAAAGTAGTTCGGCTGCCCGATGACGTTTTACGTATTATAGGAGTTATTTTTACCGTTGTTTACGGATACTGCCACAATTTTTATAGGAATCGTAACTATAGAAAACGGTTTTATAGGGGGATCTACTGTATTTAAAAAGTCCAAATTTGTATAATTAAGACACTTAATATCAATATAAATAAAGAAATAAAAATAATATTAAACTATAACTAAAATGGAGGTTGTAAATTTAATAATTAGTCGAGTAAACACGAGGTTTATCACAAATAGAAGTCGTTAACAGAAATGCTTTTGCCCTTAATTACTTCATCCGGCAGCATTCGAGGATGTAGATAAAGTACAAGAAAAAACCATTTTTACGGCAAATTTCTTAATAATTAAATATTTTAAGTCTTCTACATAAATCGTACAATGTACTTAGTAACGTGCTTATTTTTGAAATTTCTAAAATGATTTGAATTAACTATCAACTACTTTTCACTCTTTTCCAGAAATAACATTTACCTTGTTGTGGTTTACTTCGTTTACATAAAATAAGAAAGATTAAAATTAAGTAGATTAATTTTCTCTCTAAGTTTAACATCCTTTTTGTAATTATAACAGCATATTAATCTGTACTTAATATAAAATTTTAAGATTCCATTCGAAAATGTTTGGTTTTTTTTGTACGTAATTTAATTCATTTTATTAATTTTAAATAATTAATATTCAGCCTAATTCGGGGATGCTTGAATTCTATTCTTCGCATTTCCTGAATTGAACTGTATTGTTTTATTCGATGCTCTTATCATCGTTGTGGTTGTCTTATACGCAGGTTATTTCTTCTACTTTTATATAATAATTCTGAAATTATATTACAAGCAATGCTGATAATAACAATCGTTTTCGTGCATTTTTATACTTGTATATTTTGTTATTTTATATTTCCGTGTACCATTTTTACTTTAACAAGAATTATATCTGTCAGTTGTTTACGGGAATATTTACAGGGGAAGGTATTTATTTCGACAGTGGAAGAAATCCCAAATTTATCAAAATGAAAGTAACTTTTTTATGAATTTCTCACGTTATTTTTCGTATTTAACGTATTTAACAGCCAAGCCAGCACAAACGAAAATCAGAACATTTGATCTAACTGATAATGCAATTCTGCGTGTTTTTCTTGTGTTTCCTTTTGCGGTTTTTACTGCGGTTTCGTGATAATGCTAAGGTTATTCTTATTTTTCTTCTTTACTGTAATTTGCAATGAATTAGAAAATGCTTTAGACACATTAGTTCAATACATAAAAGCAAATCAAAAACATCTTGCGAAATTTCAATTGATACCTAGACTTATGTTTACATTTCAGATATCTGCAGTAAACTCGAGCAGGTTTACTCTCCAAACCAAATTCGAACGGTAGAAAGACTAAAAATCGGAAGCGTATGACGATATCACACATACACATTTTAAAGATGTACAGTGTCTGAGATGAAGTAATATAGGTTAACTTTGCCAGAATGTTTCATAAAAGCACTTCCACGCGTGCAATATCGTATTCCAGTCGTTAAAGCCAATGCACCTGCCGGTCTGGCTGGTTTATATATTTCCAAAGCCTCCAGGCTACGAATATAGTCCATTTAATAGGCCTGCCTAATTACTTGGTGTTCTGGAGGTTCTTATGCCCGACCTGGGAGGCGGCGCACGTGGTTAAGGCGGTGGCATGCCTGGTGTTCGTAGTGACGTATTGATTCTCACGTACCCTCTTTCGTGTTAATCGTTTATATGAGCCACTATACACTATATCCCTTCGCAATTTATCATTTCTCACCGGTACACTGTACACTCCTAGACATTAAAGATTGCAACACGGCGCGTAAGAGGTGATTACAGTTTTATAACTAATCGGCAGAATCATGGGCAAACAATGGTATGGATTCTGATCATCAACAAACGGATACAGATATTTCATTCGTCTGAAAGCGAAGATGAGGTAACTGTTGTTTAGCATTGTCTATTCGAACAAAAAAAATATCAATTTTTGAAATTAGTTAGATTACTCTCGGCTCTTTCTACTTTCTCTAATGTGATGACTGACAAAGGGAAAGTATGGCGATCGTTCAAATATTAATCTCCTTTAAAATTTTTACTTTTGTGGACCTAAAACATACAAGAATGTTGAAAAAAACTTGGCGGTTTTTCTCTATGTGTTGATGTTAGTGTGTGGAAAAGACACGTTTTTTTTTACACAATTTGAAGTTATTAACTTCTATACCTTTTGTCGAAAATTTCTAAAATTTTGCAGGGATATTTGTGTATAGAAGGATTGATCCTATCAATATTAAATTTTGATGGTTTAAGATCAACGGGGTAAGGAAATGGAATGAGTACATATGTTATATTTTAAATTAAATTTTTTCCCTTACAATCATTTAGGAATTTTTATACAGCTTGTCTCTAGTCTAAAAATTAAGCTCTTTATCATTTTAAAATAATAAAAAAACATTTAAAATTAAATAAGTTCCTGTTTCCCCCTGAAACAGGAACTTATTAAAATTTCTGTTTCCCCGAAAATAAGACAGTGTCTTATATTAATTTTTCCTCCGAAAGATGCGCTAGGTCTTATTTTAACATAATTATACATGGCGTTACGCGGAATTTAAATTTTAATTCCAGAAAAGTTACGCAAAACGTTTTTGAGCTTTTTTTATGAACGAACTCGTACGTTTGAAACGACACGAGAATAATAACTGTGACTATGTGTTTAATTAATTAAATGATTTTTACTTGAAATTATACACCCATTTTATTCGAACAAACAACACCTTTTTACTATTCTGGAAAGGTTATTATTGTCTTTGCACATATCTGTTTGTGTTGGTAATTAACAAAGTGTTTAATTGTGTATTTATGAAAATTTTCATTTATAAGGTAAATTATACTAGAAATGGCGACTGGCATCTTTCTTTTTAATGACTTTTTTATACACTAGTATAAAAATTAATTTAAAAGTTAATGTACTGTTTATATTAACTAATACAGGTACTATCCTTGCGCCATTTTAAATATTATCAGTTATTTTAATGATAATGAAAACATATATTTATTTATGTTATCACTTATATTGTCGGTGTTTCCGGTTGATATACCGTAACTACTTCTTGTAATGTTTGTATAAAAATCGCTAATTGCACGCTGACTGCGCGAAATATAATAGCGATATTAGAAAGGAAAGTAAATAATAATTCGAAATAAGTAAAATGTTAATTGCCCTTAACGATCATTACTTCGTTCGTTTTTTTTGTTTCTCTTTATCGTAGTTGTTATTATAACGGTTAATGATTTTACCATTTGTCCATGTAGAATTCAACGATCGTTCCTGGAACAATCGCGCGTTATCGTGCGTGAAAAAAAAAAATTGCCAGGGGACCAATCCAATATTTTATAAGTAAACTTTTCTTTAAAATATTTCACGGAAGAAAAATGTATGCAGTCACTGCACACGGGGTCTCCTAATTCAAATTTTCCTCGCCCCATTAAGCTATAATTCATCACTGTTGCGATTGAATTTATCACAGATAAGAAATCTACAACAGTGGGACGTACGATGAAAACTACTTATTTAAGTTTCGAAAGAGGAAACAACCGCAGAAAAATTAATCAATTTAAAATCATACGAATTTTATTTACACGGGGAAGAAGTTTTCTATCACAACCACGGAAATAGTAGGCGAACAAACGTGTGGAAACAAATAGTTATACATTCAAGCTTAAAGAAGTATATTTTATACACTTTCCATGAAAATCTTATCACAAAAATCTGGGAGAAATGATAATAAAACTAAAATTGGCACTTCGATGGTCGGATCAGTATGGAATAGCAGAAGTACCAAGACCCATTAATTATCGAATTGAAAATGTTAAGATAAAAAGAAGAAGTTACGCGTTCTCGCAGACCAAATAAAACCCCAAATCGCTAAAAAAGAGTTTGAACTCGGCAACGAAATAACGGTAGACCGACAAGACGTACGATGCTATAAAAACTACTCAAGTAAGTCAAGAATCGATCTATGTAGACCTTTGGGACAAATTTATCTTGACTTCTATACTTTCTTTTCAACCGGAAGTACATCTAAAACAGGAAAACGACGAAGAAAATGATCTAGAAGTAAAAAGCGAAAGGTCGGATAAAACCTGTTTATGGCGGATAACTCGTTCAGACAGACAACAACCTGGGTTAGGCGGAAACTACCTTTCTGCTTGAATGAGGTCTGACCTGTTAAAATAAAGTGGAATACTTATTTTGTAAAAAAAAAAAAAAAAAAAAATAGAGTGAGGCGAATAGGATGTTCGTCTTCACAGGAAAAAAAAACTTAAGGTGGGTATGATGTTTTTCTTATAATTAAATTTTATTATTTCCTTCTGTCAATGTTTATTACTTTTTCTATTAATTGTCACAGTGGTGTTGAAAACATGAAATTGTTCCTACTTCTTTCCATAAGTTTGAGTTTTTTTCTCTAGTCTAAATTTTCTTTCATAACTAAAAAAAATTTAGATGAAATTATTAAATTTGGCTTAACTAAAAATTAATGTATTGTTTGTAGTTTGTTGATCTTATTTTCGAAGAAATAGATTTTTTGGTGGGAAAAAATATCTCTTTCTAAGCAAACAAATCGACTAATATTACGAATATTTGAGCCAAGAGTTCCTTATTGCTATAAGCTAGTAATAAAAATAATAACGAATGTAAAAAATTTGAATTAATGTCTTTCTTAAGTTTTTCAATTAAATTTGATAAGTCTGAAAAGTCATACGTAAATTCAGGTTGTTGATTTGCATGATGGATAATCTTGAGCTCTACATCTTCTTTTGAAGTAATTTCTTCTTTAATCTCTTGAAATGAGATAGCTTTTTCCTTTATAACTCGATATCTTTGACAGATTTTATGATGTTTGTTTTTCAAAGATAAATGCGCAATATGCAAATGATGCACATATTGATAGTTGCAGTACCAACACATCGATTGTTAATGTAATTGAGGTAAAACGATTGGAATAAAAGAAACAACTTTCGTTACTCGCAGTAAATTAACCAAAACGTATTTTACTTCTTCGCTCGATTTGTCAGCCATTTTGACGTCCAGATCTAATTTCATTTGTAAATGTTTTTTTTTTTTGACGTTGCGTCAATTCTTTCTGAAAAAATTGTAACTCCGTTTTACTTTCAAATTTTTTCAACAGGAGATATTACAATTGTTGAGCTATCTCTGTTTAAATCGTGGATTGCCTATGAAAATTGTAGATGAGAATAATTCTAGGTAAATATTCTATACCTGCATTTCGAAACTCTATTATCTCAGAATTATTGAACATGCTAATAAAAAAAAGTGAAGAAAGTGCGACTGTATAGTCGGTGTCTCTTTGAAACCAGGTCAGGATGTGACACCACCGAGTCTCTCAGGACTCTGAAATCGCGACTTTACGTCACGCGAGCGGTTGGCTTCGGAGTAGAGGTGAGGAGAGAAACGAAGAAGTGACTCACTCGAATTCCATATTTACTAACAAATAACAATTTCAATGAGAACCAAAAAAAATAAAAATACAGATATATTTGTTATCTAGCATGCCTAAAGTTTCCCCTAAGTACATACTAGGCCGTTCGAGAGAGAAAGTTTACAAACTAATCGCAGGTTAATAAATACCTTTCTTTTAGGTCTTTTAGGTCGAAGGTCTGTGGTAAGATAACACCGCCGATGAAATGTTCGATAAAATTTTTCTGGGTCTTGTACGTTAACAGGAGCACAGAGGTGTGGTTGAACGTAAGTGGGTATGATATCCTTAAATAGGCACTATATTAATTATGGAAAACGACTTTATTAGACGAACTTTAGAAGACGACTGACCTCGGGTGGTCTTTTCCGTTCTTTCTTGTTATTCCTCTTGGGTTTTCACCTGAAATCAAAAGGTTGTTGTTAAGGGTCTGAAGTCTAATATTAAAACTTTATCAAAAGTATCGGGTGACACATCACTAACTAGCTGGATCTTCCTCAACAAAAAACCAACTCCGTGAGTAATAATTTTTATGGCTTTTAGCCGAACTTGATAATACGCTTGAAGTTAGATGATTAGATTTTCCGATAGTTAAAATTTAAAATAACGCTTTATTGAAGGTCTGTTCGTCTCTCACAAAACTAAATTTGTTGTCTAGTAGAGCAAAGTACAAAGAATAGTAATAGACAAGCTTTCATAGATACAACGACTTGACATACAAAAGATTTTATAGATACAACAATTACTCGTAGTATAGCTTTCATAGCTCCAACGATTAGTAGTTAGAAGAAATTTCATAACGACGAAGTTTAGTTATACAAAAGCTTTCATAGCTACAACAATCAGTCATAAAAACGCTCTTATAAATACAATGATTTGTCATATGAAAATTTTTATAGCTACGATGATAAGTCATTCAAAAGCATTCATAACTGATCTTTTACAGCTAAAACAATTAATTATAGAAAAGCTTTCATAGCTAAAAATTTTGGTCACAAAACACCACTTATAGATACAAGGAATTGACATAAAAAAGGTTTTATAGCTACAACAATCAGTCATAAAAAAGCTTTTAAAAATACAATGATTTCTGATACGAAAAAATCTTTTATAACTACAATAATCAGTCATTCAAAAACTTATATAACCGTGCTTTTATACCCATAACGAGTGAATAGAAAAGCTTTAAAAGTTATAAATATTGATTATAAAAAAAGATTTACTAACTACAAAAATCAGTCATAAACGAGCTTTCATAGCTACAACAATCAGTGATAAAAAAGCTTTTAGAGGTACAATGACTTGTCATACGAAAGCTTTTATAACTACAATAATCAGTTATTCAACAGCTTATATAAATGAGCTTTTATAGCTACAACAATTGATCATAGAGAAACTTTTATAGCTATAAATATTGATAATTCAGAAGCTTTCATGACCACAAAAATCAGTCATAAAAAACCTTTTATAGCTACAACAATCAGTGATAAAAAAAACTTTTATAGATACAAAGACTTGTTATACGAAAGCTTTTTTAGCAACAATGATCAGTCATTAAAGTGCTTTCATAACTGAGCGTTTATAGCTACAACGATTGATCGTAGAAAAGCTTTCATAGCTATAAATATTAATCATACAAAAGCTTTCATAACTACAAAAATTAGTCATAAATAAGCTTTTATAAATACAATGATTAATAATAGAAGCGCTATTATAGCTTCAAATATTAATTATAGAAGAGCTATCATAGCTAGAAATATTACTCGTACAAAAGCTTTTATAGCTACAAATATTTCTGATACAAAAGCTTTTATAGCTACAAGGATTGGTAATAGAAAGGCTATTATAGGTATAACGAGTGGAGTAGTGATGCAGTATATAAATTTTCCACGTTAATATGTACTTTTAAAAATTGTAGAGTAATTGTTTTTGTATGTCTCTAACAAATATCTTTAATCGTTCGATTATTTTTCAAATTTGTAATGAGTATTTAACAGATCTTTTTGAATTGGTACCTTAGGTGCATAAAGATATAAAATTGTGACGTTTCGTAAACAGTTAATTCTTATGTTTTAACATCGTCTATGATTGTCTATTCGTAGATAATTCTATGATAGTATATTTTGTTTGAAAATATGCAAATGCTTTTAACAATTGAATTTACATATGTAATTCTAAGATTTGATAAGTATCATAATATTCAGTAGGTGTAATTAAAAGGCATTTTTGAAAAAATTCTAGTTTTTTGATAGAGCTACTGCAAGAGTGAAGATCGATTTGCATTATTTGAAAAGATTATTTGCTTTGACAAATTCGTTCAATGAATATTTTTCCAGAAGTTGAAGTATTTCCCTGAGTGTGTTTAACCCTTAACGCCCGGTCCCGAGTATACTAGGGCAACGTTTTCACAAAGAGATGCCCGGTCCCGAGATAACTCGGGCAAATTTAAATAATCGTACGTAACTTCTCGTTGGTCGAAATAATTCAAATAAAGCTAATTTACATTCTATTGGATGTTGTTGATGACCTCAGCAAGTTTCGTAATTTTACACGTAATAGAAGTTTATTTTTTGACCATTTCTTTGGTCCCTATCTATAGAGATAGTATATCGAATGGAAAAATTCGTCATGTATTTGAGTGTTTACGGTAACTGATGCACATCTGTCTACAAACCGGTCTTCCCCTGCGATTTGTATGAGAATATCCCGCTAATGGCTATAAACAGCTGTTCTCAAGGACATTACGCTAACTACACCGAACAGCGGCGCGTGTCACGTGATCCGTCGCGATTTTTTTTTATTTTAAAGACAATTCGTTTTTAAATAATATGCAGTAAAGGAAATTAAGTTATATGTTAAAATTTTTTAGAAATCTAATTCATAATTTGGTGTATTAAATGTTTTTTTAATTAGTTTTTGGGAGTTTTTCCTGTAAAACACAAAAAAACAATGTTAGGTAAATGAGGTTTAGATTAGCATATAATATAGGTAATAACAAGAAAATAAAAAAAAATTATCAGAAAATAACGTAATACAATCGAGTATTTGCAGTAACTAGTTCAGACGTGTGTAGGAAACCTACTTCCCCTCAGGCTGTTGTTGGGAACAACCCGCGAAAGCTTACAATCAGCTGTTTTCAAGGTCGTCCAGATGTTTATCTGTACTGAAGCTTGTATCGAGTGTCTCTTTGCCAGTATTGTGTTACATAAAAAATAATAAGTTTCTAAATAATACATTATAAAATAAATGAAGATTTATACTATAATTTTCTATAAATTTATTTTATAAAATGGTGTATTATAAATTATTTTGATTTTTTGTGGGAGCTTATTGTAAAGCTTTTTATGTCAAATAATGTCTCAACAAATACAGAAATAAACCAATTACAGTTCTAAAAAGATTACTATTGATTTTATCAGCCAATAATCTGTCTTCTTACTGCTAATTACTTTACAATGGTAAGGGACTGACTTTCCTGAAATATTTATGACTTAGGGTGGTGAGAAAACATTTATTGGTTCAAACAAATAAAAGAAAGCAAATCAAAGCTTAGATAGCTACGAACTTCATTTCATTTTTTACATTACCTTCATTATATATTTTGTGGTTAACTTTTTAAATTATTTTATCGCTAACTGACGAATGGCAGCTTCTCGGCAAAACTAATAATAGTACAGAGAAGCCGAATCGCAGGGGGCCCCTGTAAAGTTGGCTATCCAAAGGAGAAGATGCCATTTAGGAAGCAATTTTAACAAATTGAAAAAATTCGAATGAAACTTTTTTCCAGATAAAATAGATGCTTTCTTTTAAATAATAATAAACAATTTTTTCATTTGAAGCCCTTCTTTTTAATAGTTCGTACGGTGAGAGGTTAACATCTCTTATCGTCATACAAAATAAGTGTTCTGTTTTTGTTTGTTTTAAAACGTCGAGACCCTGTCGAGTTTTTAACAATTGTATGAGAATTTCTTGCATAAAAAATTCTATTAATCTACTTCTTCAAACATGAAATTGTATTGATATATTTCTCTTAATTTATTAAATGATTTTAGCCTGTGAGATAATGCAATTATTTATTGCCTACTATTTTTGCTTATTTTTAAATTGTTGATCGAAAGTGTAGCTTGCAATTAAAGTAACCTTTTCTAACAATTCCACTCATCGCAGTTATTTTCTACGACAGAAATTAACAGAACATATCTGAGAACTACGCCCATCCTAAATAATTCTTTCAATTTGCTTTGTATCGGTATAATAACTTGTTCAGGAAAGTGCGACAAGAGTTTTTCTGAAAGTTTTTTTCACTGCACTCTCAAAGCTTTATCTTAGTTTTGATCATTTCTAGTTCTGAGAACTTTTTATTTAATTAGATTTATATTCCCAATAATGCCAATCAGGAAGCAAATCAAAGTTGTCTGGTCAGTGACCATCCATTATATGAAGAAAAGTCGATGTGAGGATTATCATAAAAGAAAAGAAAAGGCCTTACTACGGCAGCGTCAATGGAAATTTAAATTACTACAGGTATGTCTATTATTTTTTTCAAGTCATAATTTCAACAGTTCAAACATCTTTGGTTGAATATGAATTTCAGGAAATGATCCATCAATATTTAAAAACGAAGCGAACAAATGTATTGTGATGACTATTTTTTTCTCTATAATATTCTCTTAGAGTTTACTTGTTTGTGTCTTGTGAAATAGAAAGAGTTGGAATCGAAAAACAACTTTTTATAAAGTTCGTTTTAGAACGTTAAGGAGTAGAAACACGTAACAGGACATCTGACGGTTTTGCATTTTCCTTTAAATCAATCCTTTAAATAACACTCGAAAACAAGATATTTGCGTTATCAAAACTTTTATTTTCTATTTATTTATCAATCGATCGATCTTTCTTTTAAAGCTTACTCCGCTTACGTGTGTGTCAGAATACATTTGTTCCGGAATGTAACTTCAACATGACTCCAGTAATTACGTAACGATTCAGTTAATTACGTTGACTTCATAGGAATAGGAAGTACTAGTCACTACTGAGAGTCCTACCATTGTCATTATTAAAGCAATAATGACCATCGTGACGCTACTTTAAGTCTTTTTAAGACTATTAATATCTGGACATACTTGTTTTCGACAATTGTCTTTATATTTCCCTTATCATTAGTATTTATACAACTAGTATTCACCGTTATAATTTTTATTTCATTTTGAATTAATGTCAGACTTTCATTTAACTCATCTGAATCTATCAAATTATCTCCATTACAATCATAATTTCCCTCTTCTCTACTTTTATATTTGACGTTTTTGTTTTTTCTCTTTTCATTTTATCTTTAATAGGAGTGTATTCGTTCTGCATGACCCGGACTATACTGTTCCTGACAACTTTAGTTTTAGGACATTTTCTCTGTTTTGTTTTTATTCGTTTGGGTTCTATTTCCGTGATATGGAGAACAAAAATTTATTTCTTTGTCCTCTGAAAACAGTATTCAGTTATTTGCAAAGTCCAGGACCGAACCTTCTTGTACTATCAGATCACTATGATGCTCATTATTTTTGAATTTACAATGCGAACAGGTAGCGATAAATTTTGTCCTCTTATCTTAAAATCTCAGCTTTATTATGCCGATATTCTGTATCTCATTACCTGTAGCATATTCTAATTTTGTTTTGCTGTCATAATCGATAATAAATAATAATGGTATAATTTAATTTCTGTCATTTTTGAACACGATATAGTTCGGACACACGGTACAATATAATTTAAACTATCCGCTAGTTCCCTAAACAAAAGAGTGAAACTATCCGCAGTGTTAACGTCCATTTTTGTTGGAATTCTGGTGTCATAAACTTGATTAATAGAGTCGAAATTTGTTCTCTTAAAATTGATTCGTTTTCTCCATTTGTCTTGGTCTTTATTTTCTAATTGTGGTTTGATTCGAACCCTATTTTGTTCGTTTCTGGCCGCTTGATTTCTCGGTGGAATAATAGTGTTTGTTCTTTCTCGATCAATTTGTGCGTGATCTTTCTGACTTTGTGGTGAATGGAAGTTTCTGTTTCTCTCGAAATGATTTAGCCTCTCTGTTCGTAAGTTGAGCGTTGACGGGCGAAATTTGTCTCGGAGAAAGTTCGAATTCTGGTTGAAAAATTGACTTTCTTATTTAATCTTTCTATTTGCTTCTTTGTGGAAGTTCAATAATGCATACATTAAAATGCTTAATTATGCATTTTAATTTCTATTGCAATTCGTTTATATTGATAGTAGCCTTTAATATTTCTATTTCTAATATAATAAAAAATATCAGGCCGGCATTGTGACGTTTACACAATAAATATTTGCTCCTTTCTTTATTGTTAGTCATGTAGTCGATCATCTATATATATAAAATTGCTCGTTCTGACTGACTCACTGATTCATCATCGCCCAGAGCAAACCGCTAAACCTAAAGAGGTGAAATTTGATACACAGTTAAGGTACGTCATGAAAACGCACAAGAATTAGGGATTTTTCGAAATTGCTCCGCGGGGGGAGAGGGAGAGTTTTCCTCGCGGGGGAAGACTCAACCGGAAAAACGGCTTCTACGGTACTATTTTCGATTCAATTTTTTTTATACGCGTTTTAGTAGGAAATGCCATGGGAATTCACGTTAAGAAGGGATTTTTCGAAATTCTCCCGCGGGGGGAGAGGTAGAGCATTAAGGCTTAACCGGAAAAACGGCTTCTACTGTAGTATTTTAAATGCGATTTTTTGTTTTATCTGCGTTTTAGTAGGGTACTCCATGAGAATGGACACTAAGAAGGGATTTTCTAAAATTCCCCCGCGGGGGGAGTGGGAGAAGATTAAGGCACATATTTTTAAATCCATATAAAATTCTCTAATTAATCTGAAACCTAATTCTTGCATTTTGTGAAAACGTGTTAGATTGGCTATAATGTAATTACCTTAATCTTCGCTATCGTTACCTTTTTGCTCGAGCAACGCCGGGCTTATCAGCTTGTAATTAATAATAGCGGATTTTAGCCGAATTGTTTAAAGCGATCGTTTCATTAAACCGATAAATTAAACGGAAAACAACACTGGTTGGGATAGCTGCAACCGGTTAACAGTAACGTATATACGGTATCGATACTGCATATAAATGTAATACTCTATCTCATTAATCAATATCCTGTTTAGTCCAACTCCATTATGAAATATAATCGGTTAATTTCAATTACTTTTCATATAAAAATATTCACAAAATTATTTACTATGGTTTATAACTGTGCAATTTTTAATTACAGAATTAAAATATGAATATTTTGTACTTATTGCTGTAAATTATACATCAACAAAGTAAGTAGATAATGTGTTTATTAATTAATATTGCGTACAAAGAAATTGTTAACATTAAAATTATTCGTTGTACAAACGATTTTATATAGAAAGGTAAAAATAAGAAAAAAACAATTCAGGTTTCGACGCAATTCGTCAATCTTCGTTTGAACAATTGAAGTGTAACTTTTTTACAAAAAATTTATAGTGTGTTTCGAAATGATTAAACAGTACGTAAAGGTTTTGTTCATTAACATTATAAAAGACTCTTTCCATGTGGTAAAAGTCTGGATGTTTCTGTAAATCAAAGTACAGAAACTCTTCGTCGTTCGAAGCCGACCGAATATAAAACTTAGGTGAGCGATCGCGAACGCAATACACCTTATCGTAAGCAACAAACATAAATCTAGCTAAACAAGTCAGGTTAAAATTTCGCTTTGACAAAACTTTTAAATTATCCAAATCCATTTTATACAACCCGTAAGTGATCATGAAACCTGATTCTATTGTAATCATGTGAGCCCGTGAATCTGATTTATAATCTATGACGTTCAATGCCCAGAAACAATTGTCACCTGGAAGTAAACTTAGGACATAATATTGATGCAGAACAAAATCGACATTATCCCCAAAAGTCAACTTCTGTGTTTTAATGTTATACTTGACAATTCTTCCGTCCAAGAAATTGTTATGTTTACTATAAATATTTCCATTGTATTTAATAATTCCCCGTTTATCCATTTGTTCAGGTAATTCATACTGTTTCAGTATATTAACTTCTCGTCTTTTATTAACTCGAAATTCCGTCATTAAACGTTTATTCTGTTCTTCGAAGATAATCTTGTAACTGTCTTTTGGACCCTCTTCAATATTTATCAATGTTGACGTTCTAAATTCATCTCTGAAATAAAAACCGAATTCCTTATACTGAAAAGCCTCCTCATTTGTAATTTCTTGGAGAATGCAATCTGAAAAGAAAAGAAAAACGTCAATTAAATACTTACGTTTATTTTTATTTACTTACAAATAAATTGCACATTTATTCAAAATTATTGTAATGGGTATGTTTTTATCAACATATAATACGTCACAATTAACTTTGAGTTAAAATTCAACTATTTAAATGATACAACAATTAAAACCTTTGTCTTTCCTCGTTTTCTTAACTTGTCGTTCGAGGTTTGAGAAAGTCGAGCCAAAGCCTTGTCAGCGTTTTTCTTGACTCATTATTCTTTATTACTAATGTAAATAAGTAAAATAAAAATTTCTCTTACTCTTATTTTCTTGTAGCTTTTCTCCTCCAAAATTGTCTTTCTCTTCGTCTGTTTAAACGAAAGTTAATTTATTAATGTCGTCTCGATTCCATAAAAAATTCTATATATAAGTCATATATATAATAAAAGAAATACCTTTTGATTTTTCTCTGTTTCTTCCACAAACTTTATCGGCAGCGAAACAAAATTCCAACATATCAGTTTTCTACATAAACAATAAAGGAAACACGATTTAAACAAATAAACATAGCATATTGTAATGCTTATTAATTATTTTACATCACACGGGTTTAATTAAACTCTTACTTCTACACTCCAATTTTCATTTATCATTATTGTATCGTCGTCTTCTTCAGATGAGTTTGGTGTCAGAGAACAATCCCCTTGGCAATCTTTTTCGGTTTCGGAAGTGATTTCTCTTTTCTTCACTTGATGACCAATAGTGTTTTCATTGATGATGGCATTCTCATCGTTAGTTTTCTGAAATTTCATATTGCCCTCTTCGATAACGGGTGAAGCCATTCGAATATTCGAATGTTGAAGTAAATACATAAATATAAACGGTTGTACGAGAACAAGCAGGAATAGCAGCAGTATTTTTTTATTGTCGTTTTCTATATTGTTCTTCATTATGCTATTTTTATTGAATATAAAAATTAATTATTCAATAATTTTCTGCAAAAATAAAATATTGTACATACAGTATATATAAACTTCGTAACAGATTAAAACTATATAATATTAAATACGGGGGGTGCTTCATTGTTGAATTTTTCGAATTTAATTCGTTTTAGGTAATTCAAAGTTGACAGGGTGGGAAGATAAAGGTACTCGTGTCACGTCTCCAGTAGGGTCAGATTGAAGACAAATTTACTCGTTATTACAATTTACAACTTTTTAAAAATAAAACTCATTTCTACTCTAAGAATTAAGTTATTTGGCCATATTATAATTAAAAATAAGAAACTTCATTTTTATAAACATCGTAACACACGGCGCCAGCAAATGTTTCCGGAGAAGTTAAGCGAGTCGTTGCTGGATTTTTAATAACGACTTTATTTACAAGCTAACAATTAAATAAACAATAAATTTAAAATACGTCCCGAAGTGTTCACATCAAAACATTATTTAAATGCACGTGATTATATAAATTATTCCACTAATTAAAGTAAACACCAGAGATTATCACACTATTAAAGGAACAATCACAAAAACTTGCGACTCGCCTTCTTTGTTATAACGATAAAGCTGTGATACGAACGAACCATTCCTAAATTAATGTATCGATATTAATATCTATTTTTGCTTTAATTTCTGTATATTAATAATAGAAATATTCAACACAGAAGCAAATTTTAGTTGTAAAATTCAATCTAGAGCTAATTTTAAATTTTTAATTGTAATTATTTTATGATAAGAAAATTACAATAACATTTACTTTAAATAAATTCTTTTATATAAAACGAATACTTACCGAGTGATTTCCTGTTTCGACTTCCACACTTTACGCTTCTACTTGGAATTTTAATTGACTTCAACACGAATTTCCGTTCGTTTTAAGTTTTAGATTACGACTCCGTGTGACGTGGTTTATTTAATTACAGCTTGTCGATACTCCAAATTAGCTGATATCAGTTATTAAACTTCTGTTTAAAATATCAGAAACACATTTATTTAAGTAGTAATTTCCTTTTATTGATTCGAAATGTAAAGTAAAGCGGAAATTGACCGAAGGGTAAAAATATAACTGAATTATGTGTTTACAAAGTATTAATTAGTTTCATATTTCAAATTAAAATCCTTAATGTGGCAAATAAACAATCAATTTATTAATAAATTCATCGACTGTAAAACTAACAGTATAGAAAAAAGGTGATATTTATGGCCACAACTTGTGACAATAAATATTAGCTTCTTTGTTGTATTGTGATGATTAAAATATATACACTTAACCACAAATTAGGAGTTTCTTCCTCCTGTACAATATTCTTTTCCTGATAGGAAAACAGTCGTGTCGGTCATCAATCTAGCAGCATTAAGGGAGAAACGTTTGAATCGAAATAATGTGACTTCTAATTTGTGTCTGTAGATGTCATATACTGAAACTGGGTCTCCTGTTTCTATTAGTTCCATATCCGTCTCTAATTATATCCATCTGACTTTATTCTGGACATTAAGACAAAACAGACAAATCCACAGACAAACTGAATGAAGTACAAATTTGTAAGATATTAACAGATAGTTGACACATACTCGAACCGTCCCGAGTCTCGTTGTTTACATCTTGTGTCGCGCAAGAATTTCACGGTTTACTCGAGTTCGAACCTCGTCTGGGAACCCACATATACATACTTTAAGTGAATTATAAAATGAAGTTGAAATTTAATAATACTCGTAAATTTAATAATTAGTCAAGTAAACACGCGGTTTATCGCAAGTACAAGTGGTTAACGATCTTCCGGAGAGAAATGCATTTGCCGTTAATTACTTCATCCGTCAGCACTCGAGGATGTCGATAAAGTAGAAGAAAAAACCATTCTTACGGTAAATTCCTTAATATTTAAATATTCTAAGTTTTGTAGATAAATTAAACAATTTACTTAGTTTATTTCCGAAATTTCTAAAATTGACATGAATTAACTGTCAAATACTTTTAATGCCATTTTTAGGGTGAAGGTATGGCTTTGCAATAACTGAAAACAGCATAAAAATTATGTTGAACTATTTTGGCGTCATAATACATCGAGACAACTTAATTGGTGTATTCATAAATAACGTGTTTCGTCTTTATTATCAAAAGTCATCTACAACAATAAAGAAATGTTTTGATAAAAGGTTCGAGTTTTCAGATAAATATTTAACATAAAAGCTGGTCTCGGGTGGAATTTTTGTCATCTGTAACACAGGAAGAATCTTCGACGTTGTCCACTATTACTTCATCTATCAGACGAGTCATTTCGTCGATCAATTTGGAGACTTTGCTATCGATACGTTTCGTCTTCTGTACTTTATCCATAGGAGGATGAAGAAAATCCACACCTCCATCTTGATTTTGAGTTACGTTGCATCGTTCGATGACGATGGGAGCGGTTGAAGAAGGCTTCTGGAAATCATCCTCTTTGCTTTCCGTCGTAAATGCCGGATTGTCGAATAAGATATCCGTTAACATCTTTTCTGTTTCGGCTAATTGCTTTGGATCCTTACCAACTACGAGAGTGTCGTTGACGTCTTCTGATCTGTTATCGCTAGCGTTACTTCCGTTCCAAATGTCGTTATATGAAGGAAAATTGTAAGGTATGTTGAGTCGATTGTCTTGGTACACACGTTTGTATTCTACGTTATTCCAGATATTATTTTCGTTCTTAATATCAGCTCCAGCTTTTGAAATAGAAATAACTGTATCCGACATATGTCGAAAACTGTAAAATGATGAAATATATTATTACTTTTTTAATCAGTAGAAATAATAATTAATTAACTCAAAATATAGTCAAGGCGTCGATATAACGCCCTCCTAAATATAGCTACCCACCTAAAGCGCCAATAGGTACTTGTGAATAGATTTCCCCCCACAAACACTACAGAACTCCTGCGTATTGATAATTGTCTAATTATACAGTTTTGCATTACAAACGACATTTTAATATCCTGGTTATGCCTCATACGTCATTATCCGCCCTCTTTTATTGTGGGCCTAGCCAAATCTAAGATGGTCATAGGAAAAGCCTTCTTAGTGATGATAGACGGCGAAGAGTAGGAGCTTCATAGTTAGGTCATTTATGCTAGACTACTTTGTGAGCCTTTGCAAGCCAATGATAATTAAGCAAATAAGAAAATCCCTCCGAATGCCCGCAAGAAGATTCAAAGAAAGAAGGGAAAAAAGTCTATTTTCCAGCAAATTAGGACGACAATCAATAGATGGCGCCAAAGCATGCAGTCACTACTAATTGTTGTGGACATGCTGCCATCTATCGAAGATTAATTTAGCATATAATTAATTTATTTAAAATGCTAATATGCTATAAATTTTTAAAACCTCTCTCTAAGCAAACTTCTATACACAAGAAATCGAATAATGCCCTCAGATGTTTAGCAATATTTCGAGTTAATGCATAAAAGTGTATTAATTTCAGGTACGTACCTATTGCCATTATTTATGCCCATTTGGGCATTCTCCGGAGATTTTTCACGAAATTCGTCATCTCCAGGAAACCACTAAATAAACAGGTTGTTAATACTCGTAAAGTATTCTTGAATCTAAAAAGCCTACTAACTTACCACCCATTCGTTTTTAGTTTTACTTTCTTCGTCCGTTTGGCAACACTTCATATCCACTTTCGTTTCTGACACGCCACCCGTCTCGACCCCGGAGTGAATATTATCCGACAACTCAGGAAAAAACCAATCGTGAGTTTGAATTATAGAAGGGCAGCTGCTGACTGTCACGATGCTGGAAGATATTCCGCAACACTCGGGCCAAACCGCATCATTTACGATTTTGGTGTTCCTGCTGGGTTCCATATAACTACTGAGGGACGGTATGGTTTCCATCTCTTCCGCTTCGGATCCCGTGAAATGACTTCTAGAACATCTCACCTGTAGAGAAAGATCCCTATTCACGTGCCATTCGTTATCCGGCGACGTGTCCAGAGGAACCAAATACTCGTTCCAAATGCTGAACTGCCCATTGTACTCTCCACTGCAACATTTAAAAATGCACTCGGTTACACTAAACCGGAAACGGAATTTCACAATAACTAAAGATTTACAGCTATAATCTGTTATTCTTCGAGTTATCGGAGAGATAAAGACCTTGGACGACCTTGTGCCACTTTCTTGCCAACTTATCTCTACGCGTGGCAACTAAATTCGTGTGAATTTTAGGAGACAAAACGGTTACATACCTCTCTATTGACCCCCTGTCTCGTCGCCGTCTTCCTAAATTTTGAAACCAAGACTTAATTTTGATTCCAAGCTGCAAACAATAACCAGCCATTTTGTATGGCGATAAAAACTAATCGCTTTGACACAGTTATGACTTATCATCCAGAAAAAAGAAATAAATGTATATTTATTTCCCAATAAATTCCTGAAAATCGCTGAAATATTTTGCAATACGAATACTTGAAATTTAAATTTAATTTTTCGAAACTCCAAGAATAACCGCACGTGTTATCGATTCGAACAGAATTTAATTAATTTTTTTTTAATGTAAATAGCGTAATATCGAGGAAATTGTGGTGTGGGTGTTTTTATTCGATTCTATATAGAAATATCATATAAATAATAATCGAAACAGCGGGTGAACCTCGCTCTTGTTTATAATAAATCGCGATTATCTTCCGACAATCTATAAAGCGAAGAAAGACGTTTTTAAGGGGATTTTTTTTCCGCAGCACTTGTTTTTCAGCGATTGTTCGAAACATGAGCGAAGGTTTGCATCGGAATTGCCATCAACACATTAAAATCCTTTACGTTTTTGCCGTGTTGCAATTTATCGGATTGCTGACTTCTCCGTTTTTCTTCTATGCATTGACTCGTTATAGCGACACGTGCCAGGAAAATCTTTGTGTTCGTTACGTCGGAAGTGATGACGACCTGCCAGTTGAGGTGGTTCGAGTCGCGCGCCAGATCGTTAAAAGGGGGCAATCGTCCGAAAGAACGAACGAGCCCCCTGGGGTTGAATTCTACTTACACCCTCAACCGACACAAGATACTAACGACTTTGTTTGGCTCACTTCTATGACTAGAGTCCCGGTAAGTGTGTCAGTTATTTTTAACCCATTATCTCCTTTGAACAAAGTAATGCGCGTTATTTTCGCTCTTCGGGATGAAGATTAGCAAACCAGAGTAAAAAATCGAGTAATTTTCATTTATGATACATTCTGAATAACCCATCGCGAATTTCAAATGTGTCTCGATACAATGGTGCGTTGGGCTGAAAATATGAAGTTAATTTACATTAGAGATATGTCTGCAGGTGACTTCGCTCCAAGAATACTGTTATTCCGCTCAAGAGTATTGCCCAAAAGCCAAACAGGGTGCACCGGGTAAGTAACAATGGGGTAAAGTTGCGTGCTAGTAATTTTCTGGTTATAAAATTAACCACCATTCTACCATATTATTCAGGATTAGCAGGCGAGAAAGGCGATAAAGGAGACATGGGAATTAAAGGAGAGAAAGGTGATCCGGGAATGCGAGGCGTAATGGGTCCACCCGGTCAACCCGGAGCCAGAGGACCGAAAGGTGAATTACACACTTCTTAATGAATTATCTTTTTAAATCATTGGTATAAATGACACTTATTGGTTATAGGAGAGCGAGGAGTGGAAGGTTTTCCGGGATTTGATGGTCACGATGGAATACCGGGACCACCCGGACAAGATGGAAAACCCGGAATGAATGGATTCGATGGCATCCCGGGGCGACCTGGAATTCCAGGAGAAAATGGCACCGATGGTATGGTATAGTGAACATTTAATTCTTGCCTCCAAACTTAGCTGTTAAAATAATTCTTTATTCACAGGTTCCCCGGGTCCACCGGGTGAAATTGGTGCACCCGGTCCTAAAGGACCTTCAGGTTTGTTAAACTATATATAAATAAAATTCACGTTATTATAAAATAGCATCTTAAATAAAAAAATTTAATTTCGTCCTTGAAACAGGATTGCCAGGACCTAAGGGAGCTAAAGGTGACCCCGGATATCCAGGAATACCTGGTAAGTAGTATATAATTCATTGTTTCCTCCCGAATTCTGAGAGTAAACTATGTAATCTCTCTTCAGGTAATCCAGGAATTTCAACGTACAAACTCAACGGCTCGGCAGTGGATAAGCTTTTAAGTAATTTAAATATTTTGAATCGATAATTATCCTTTTTCTATTGTAAATAATAAATATGTTTGTCAGTTCCAGCCAAGATAATAGATACTACAGATAAAGCTACCGTATCAGTTCCCGAAGGTTCTAAAGTTGTGCTTTCCTGCAAGGCTACTGGAATACCCGAACCCAAATACACCTGGAAAAGGAAAGAACATACTTTTCTACACCGCGGAAACAGAACTTTCAGTAAGGATATAAATCATGCTCCAATTTTTACTGTAGAAAAATGTTACTAATGCTTATTGTTCTTCAGCAACTTCGGTGCATAGCGAAAACATCACTCTAGATCCCGTGACGCGAAATCACATGGGTACATACGTCTGCATGGCAAGCAACGGTTTGGCTTATCCAGACATAAAAACGATAAAATTGGAAGTATATTGTAAGCTTAAAACACAAGAAATATAATTTAAGGTTTCTAAAGATGCTGAAGTAATGCTTATTTCAGTTTCGCCTTACATAAAAATCGAGAATTCCGTGCAATGGGTGAGGAAACGAACCACTCTAGAATTAACGTGTAACGTGGAAGCTTATCCTTTGGGTATCTTCTATTGGTTGCATAAGAATAACATACTGCAAAATAGCACCAAATATGAAGTTTCGCATCGAGAGACCGGGTACAATACGCTGATGATTCTAAGGGTTAAACACATTGAAGAAGACGATTACGGATACAACATGTATCGTTGCATCTACAAAAACGAGAATAAAGAAGTTGCTGGTGTATTCTCCATATTCGGTAAGTAGCAAAACACAAGTTTATGGCAGTGTTTTAAAATGTAATTTTCGAATTTCCAGAATTACATTCCTCGGAATTTAATGGGAAAGATCCGAAGCCTTCAGTACACGGAACACGTACGTAAATTTCAGGAAATTTTTCACATTATGTTCTCCTGTAATTTGAGGCGTATATATTTTTATACAATGTATTCTTTGTGTGGTAGCTCCACCTGTAATAGAAGAAGAGCCGCAATGTACTCCTTGCGAAACTTGCCCGGAATTACCTAAATGTCCAAAATCAGGTAAACTTGAAAGAAATTTAGAAACTGTTGCATCTAAAGTCACAAATTCTTCAATTGTTTCATTATTTAGCACTAATTTCAATTAGAATCATTTCAGAAACATGCTAAATGCTTTCTAAATCACTTCAAGAATTGTTGGACATCTGAAACATTTTTTCATACCGAATTTATTTTTCTTTACAGGAATATATACGGGAAATGTCATAAATAAAGAAAAATATAATGCAAAATGGAAAGAACTTTTAGGAAAAAGAAAAAATGGTATTTATTAAGTTTATTTACAAGTAACTTTCGTATATTCGCACGCTTTTCCTGTCATGCCCAATAGCTACATCTGTGAGCTATTTGCATAACTCACATATATGTTTTTAACGCCCTCTGACACTCAATATCCAGGTAAATTCCCTGACTTTTCGTGACCTTTTCTGAACACTAATGAAAATCCCTCAATTTTCCCTACTTTTCAGGTTTATGGGAACCATTTACATTCATATCATGTTCATAACTGGAGAATAGGCACCCAATTTTCTTCCCCATTCTCTAATTTAACAACACAATAAACTTTTTAGGCCAGCATACTGACCAACCCCTCTAATTGTAACTGTACTCAAACTGGGTGCTACCTGATCAACTGAAAAACTCATATCACTTTCCATTATTTTATAACTCCTCTCTGGTTAGACGGTTAAGCAGTAAAGGCATGCAGACCAGAAATATCAGGAAGTCTTCAGTGATGGCCAATCCTATAAATGTCATATTTTACCCCTCATCATCTATGCTGAATTCTATAATTGTAATTTGTAGTATTGCATTTAGTAGTAATTTCTCTCAAAATCTTTCTGCTTTACAAGAACTGTTAATTAGGCTATCTGTTCTGTTATTTTGTCTGCCTATTTACTAATACAGTAAATGTAGCAATAACAATTATTATAATAACATTAAATAATGATTTCCAGACTGTGTTCTTCATCAAATTGGCAAGCCTGTTTTCTGCCATTCCTTCAAACTGGACTGGGGATCGTGGATGACGGATCCAATTCTAAACGATAGAGATCACTCACACATTTGGTTAACAAAGGAAACCAAAGGAGAAACTAAACAATTATACCAATTCAAAAATATGGAAGATTTCAGAAACGACGTCGTCTTCAGGAATTACACCCTCCCGCAGGCTTTTACAGGAAATGGCCATATCGTTTACAACGGTTCCCTTTACTACCAGACCAAAAACAGCAACAGGATCGTCAAGTTCAACACTTTTACTAACACATCAGAGGAATTCTCCATAGAGGATGCAGCTTATGGTGATGACAAATACTTGTACAGCAGCCTTCACAATTACATAGATTTCGAAGCCGACGAAAATGGTCTTTGGGCCATTTACGCTTCGAAGTTTTCTAAAAACATCGTAGTGGTTAAAATCGACTCGATCACTTTTGAAATTTTATCCAAATGGAACCTGACCCTAGACCAACAGAGAGTGGGCGAAATGTTTGTGGCCTGTGGCTCGCTTTACGCCGTGGACAGCGTGAAGGATATCGACACTAAAATCTATCTCGTGTTCGACCTGTACCTCAACACTACCAACGAGATTGTGGCAGATTTCATTAATCCTTTTCGACAGAATTATTTGGTTAAATACAACTGGAAAGAACAATCTATTTACACTTGGGATAAAGGAAATTTGCTTACTTATCCCCTTCTCTTCACAAGTATGAATGAAGAATAATTTGAAGTTTCTTATATACAGTAGTAACTACTTATTGTAATCTCTTTGAAACTCAACAGTAACAAATTGCTTAACATTATCAATTGGTACACATGAGTTAAATCGGTGGATACACCTTATTATTACGGGGTGGTGCATTTGTATGTCCTGGTGGTAAAATTAAATTATTCAAAAAGTCCAAATGCAATTAATTTGGTAGTAAATGGACTGTGAAATACTGTAGTCATTCATAAATTTCACTTCTGCCAAATTCCTTACGTCGCATCTTTGCTGCACTCCTGGAGAATCGGCAAATTGTCCAAAGGTAAAGGGCAATCAAGCCTTAATTACTTACATATTCCAAAGTTTAGGGGGTTTAAATTAGAGTTATTAAGGGTACAATTTCATATTACCTCCAGAGCTATAGATACAGGAAGAAATGGTTTGAGTGCCTCCAATCCCTCTATCACACATCCAAAAAATTAAGTATTTCCCCACCTGGACATAAGAGTGGTGCATATGTTTTCAAATTTACAAAATCTTATAACAATACCTCTTTTAATAATAATATAATAAATCAGATATAATTTAAAACATGTATAAAATGTAGTTTCCAACTTTTGATGCTTTAAAAGTAAATATCATCCTACACTATTTAAAACCTATAACAAATGTAAATTATAAAGAATTGCCCAAAACTCAATTAACAACTGTAAAGACTAAAAACTGTTTTGTCTTAAATAAATATTACAAAAAAAAAAAAATGTTTAAAATGAGATCTTTCCTGTTCAATAAGGGAAATTACCTTAAATCTAAAATGATTAATCGACTTATAGGTCACTACATATATATATTTCACTTATTTCATTATAAATAATATAAACAACTGTAGAATTTGTTGCATTTAAAGCATTAAATAAAAATGTTTACAGATGTGTATTATTGAGAATGGCTTAAAAAATCATTAGCAGTCAACTACTGATTTGTTATAGGGTGTGATCAAATGTAAAGCTTATGTAGACATTGCAATGTCATGAGCCAGCCACACTCATTACTGTCCTGTCTCGTGCCACAAAATAACCATTTATACTTTTAGTTTGTAAACAAAATGTTCAAAAGTTAACACATGAAACTCTAAATCAGTACTTCTCAAACTGGATTCCTTAAAGATATAAAGTATATGAAGGTTCTGCAGTATGAAAATGCATAATAGAAAAAACAGTTTATCAGTACTCCTAAATCTGTATGTATGCTGTCAAACAAAGAACACAAAGACAATCCATTGCTGATATTTAAGCAACCAGAAAGTTGTAGCTGAAGGGATATGAACAGGACGAGAATCACTAGGTACTGTACATTGCAGTATGCATCGATCTTGGCCAAAAGCAATGCACAAGTGAACAGTTTAATAGGCTTTTACCAAAACATCTCGCAACCGAACAAGACAGCAGAAGCAAACAACAATGTATTGACATTTGTAGATTTATTTTGTCAAAATAACTTAATGTTAATACAGATTAGTAGTAAGAACGATATCAATAGTATAACCACGGAGGTCAGCATGTTGCTTTGTCAGAGCTTACCATACTCACTGAATCTACAAACCTGTCAGTGAAAATTAAAACAATTTTAGTATGTCAGTTTGTTGACGTGCCGTTTGATGCATACTGGAATCTACACACCGCTCTAAATAAATTGATCACCCGCATCCAACCCCTTGCTTGGTGAAATGTTAATTTGATCACTCCATAATCGTAACAAGTTGCAAATTAACTTTCATTTTAACACTTCAATAAACAATCTCAAAAAACACTTTTTATTAAATATGTTTTCTCTTTATATGTACATTATTGATACAACAATATGATATTTAACAAAATATTATAAATACTTAATTTGTATTTTTTGCTGTAAATTTTATGTACATAACTTTTTTTTTTATTGATATACAGTGCAGCATCAAAAATCTGGATTAGACTGTTGAAAAACAGATATTAACCCTTTCAATGGTGACTTGGTTGTTGTTGTTTTAATATTCAGTTTGAATCTGTAAATATTTTTACATTCCTTGTGAAATACTTGCTTCAACTCAGAACACCTGATCTCAAATTACAGTGTACTTATTTATGGGACTTAAAATTCTGATTTACATGTGTACATTTGAAAATCTAGACTAAGTCTGGCTCCAATTAGTTTGGATTTTTGATGCTACACCATATTTGAACTGATGGAAACAATCTTAAACAAGTATTGATACCAGATTTTCTGTCTGAACTTCTAATATGACAAAACAAGAATGAGAAATATATATTTCTACACATATAGTATATACATACAACAGCGATCCTTTAAGCTATGCATTCAATGAAATATTTTCTTTTGAAAGTTCCCATTATTAACAACTTAACAAGTTTATTATATAAAGTAATAAATATTCTGCTCCCAAATTAATTTAATTATTCAGGAAAAATTGCTTTCAAATGGCATTATTTTGAATCTATCATGTAGTAGTTATCATTGCAGAGTTCAACCCCCATTATCCATGACAAGACAGTTAGTTGCACATGCACATTAATGTCTTAACTTGCAAAGTTGCTGTTAATCATCTAAATGTAGAGTTCTTAACTACTCTTCTTACATTCCTGATTTTTCACTTCGTGATAGTGTCAACTACAACAATAAATAAAATTTGCTATATTCCGAAGATGTTTGGACCAACATCCATGTGTATATGTGCATATTCTTCCTAGAAAGGTTATTTAAATGTTTTATGAACACCATAAAAGCATTGTTGAATGTGTTTTAAATAATGTGCACTAAAAAAATGCTGTAAATTGCAAATATTTTAAAATTTTTTAACAATTGTAAATTTAAATGATAGTAAATTAACTTTTTTAAATGTATTGTTTAAACTTGGAATGTCAGGATGAAGATTTATTCATCAGTTAATTAAATTCACATTATTAATAGTAATAAAGCTGATAATCATACACTTTCGTCTATTGTTGGAGGAGTTTTGCATGCATAGATTAAAGAATGTTTTGTATATCACATTACAAATACCTATCCTATATTATATAGTAAATTTATTTTTCTAAAAAATATATTGAATTTATATTTAGAAAACAAAGATGTGTGTGTGTGTATATATATATATTATAATTTGAAATTCAGGAAATAAATTAGGGATATTCATAAATTTCACTTCATGAATATCCCTAATTTGACTATACAACATATATTTGTCATATTCTTAAAACAAAAATAAAATTTTACTAACTTTTTGCTGCAGAATTCCTATCTAAATTAAATATTTGGAATTAAAATTTTAAACCGATAAGCTCATTTATAGTGTCAAAGACACTGTTTGAATCTATTTGAACTTAAAAGCCTGTTAACATATTTCACATTCAATTTATTACCTTGATAATACTGTTTTCCGACATTATCAATGCTATTTTAATAAATTAGCCATAAATTTCATGTATTTACTTAAAGATTTGAATTAACATAGTAACAGAATTGTTACAACATAAAAATTAAATTTAATCTTACTTTTGTATACTTTTTAAGAAATTTTTGATAAAGCAATTGAAGTAAAATTAACGTTGTTACGCACGGTAGCAAGATAAGTACAAGTATGTACAATTTGCATCCTCTGCACATTAACTTAAACAAATCTGAAGCACATCACAGATCATTGATATAAATATAAAAATTCTACAGAGCACTATTAGAATAGTGTGCAGCTTTCCAGATGTACAAAACAACCCGTACAAAATTAAACATAAATATTACAAATATAAGTAAATAAGACAATCTCGAGTCAGCATTTATTAATTAAATTTAATGCTCCAAAGTATATGGATATTTACTCGTTTCTCTCAGAATTCAAATGAAAAAGCTAAGCAGATTGTGTTGAAAAGTATAATTCTTAAGATAGTAGGCTGAAGTATTGCCCTTTGTTTACCTAATATATATTTTATATATAAAACTTTTAAATTTAGAATTGTTGCAGTCTAATGTACTTGTGAAACTTAAATACGTTTTAGTGTTATATTAATTGAACAGAAAAATTAACAGTACAGTTTTAATTTATAAAACATTTTTAAATTGTAGAAGGTGACTGTATCAGGTTACATATACTATTTTCTAACTGTTTAGTACAGTTTTTGCACACAAAATAAACAGTTATGATAAATAAATCTAATACTGTTTCTTATCTGAGATTCTATCTTAAAACACTACTTTTCAACCATAACCAGGTGTGAAAGATTAATCGAAATCTGCAGCAAAAATGTTAGATTTATAACATACAACTAAGATAACTGACTATTTAACTGACGAAGTATGGATAACACTAATTCTTGAAGTTTCTGAGGCTTACAAAACTCTTCTAACCAACTGAAAACACATCCCGATAATTCGGCGAAATTGGAGACCGAAATCGAAGAGTTAAACGACTGGAAGAGAGAATCGCAGACGGCCTGAAACTGAAAAAAGAAATACAGAAATTTAAAATTAGCATTATGAAATGAATTCAATAAACAGAAAAATATGCTATTTGTGTAATGTAATGTACTAATACAGTTCGTCATTAGAAATTCAGTTCTGCTACTATGGAAACATAGCAAAATATTGTTCGTATACTCTTTTGTTCCTGTTTGTTTGAAAATTCTACAACAATTAGTGCATTATACTCTCACAAAAAGCATTTTTTTCTATCTATTTATGTCTTTGAAATTTTTTCAAATATTTGATGAAATGAATTATTGTTTTAATTTTTGTGACCAAACTTCGAATCTTTATTAATAAATTAAGAATCTTCAGGTAATAAAACTTATTAAACCTATAATGGTACAATGATTTCAATTACTAACACACAGCTAATCAAAGAAATTCAAAATAACTAACAATTAGCTGAATTTCTTCTAAAGAATTGCATCCAAAGTCATGTTCAATTAATTAATTAATGCTATAATTACAACCATGAAATATCCACGTAAGAAATCTACTGTGTACAAAAATATACATGTGACCATACAGTTATTCTTTGCTAAAAGCACAGATTGTTATTAATATAAAAAAATCCAACTTACAACTTTAAATTTCACTTCATCACTGATTTGACTAGGATTCTGCCCGGGCTGACTCTGATGCATTTTAACCATCTGCTGGTAATTTCTATTGACATCAAAATATACAAATTAAAACTGAAATTTAATAAATTTTCTAATGATAAATCATTCATAATACAAATCTTACGCTTCCATGATCTGCAGCGCTACGACGTCTTTGCGTAGCGCATTTAATTCGTCTTCTTGTTTTTTCTTCTGTTGTAATAAGAATTGGATATAATCTATAGCTGAAAATAAAAACAATCACTTATTAAGATTATACTTTATATTCTAACACAATTAATTATTAATATATTTGAGCTTAACTACACACAATAATAAAAAGTATACAACTAAAATGTGACAAAAAATTATTTTCTACTTAAACTTAATCAATCTTAACACCCAAATTCCTATGGCTAAGTGCAAAATAGTTGATGTTGCAACTAACTCATGGGACTTTACATCAAACTAAATTTATATGCTCATCCTAGGTTTGACTAATGACTGCCAGGTTGTTGAAGATTGCAAGGATGTCATTGCAAATTACACACTTTGACAGAAAGTAGGCAGTCCCTTTGACAATTCTTGGATTCAACATGTTAAATATTTCTTGCACTAAAAAAATATTTATGACATTTGTTTTGGCTACAAGCTGCAAATTTGAATAAAAGGTTTCTGATTGATTACCATAATTATTGAAATTATAACAGTTTTTATTGGGTTATCATCGGTTTTGGTTTCTGTTGATTTTTTGTAAAAATTTGTCTCGGTTTTCACCGGTCACCTTGAATTTCATCAGCATACCCACATAACTTCCTGCTAATTTTGCATAAACATAGTGAGACCCACATGTTTTCCTGCTCAGTGTGTCATTTCTCGTTGTGTGAGCTAAATCCTGCACGTCTAGCCAAACAATTCCATTGCTTTCCATTCCTTTTAGCTCCATCATGGGACCAAAGAATGTTTTCAGAGCCAGTAGCCCATCGAATGCCATGTTAAATGTTCATTTATTCTTTATATTAATCTTTCAAATTCATTTTTTATATTAATTTCTTATTGTTTTTAGTATTACAACACTATATTCATTCTCTATAAAATGTATTTTTAATATGTATTTTGGAGTGTCTAGAATAAATTAATTGGATTTACATTGATTCACATGGAAATAATTGCCTCAATTTTTGTCGGTTTCGGGTTTCGGATTTTGCAGATTGTTTTCAGACGGATTATCAACAAAAACTGAGGTATCAATGTATATAGATATTATATCACTTATTAATTCATTCTCAGTAAAAAATATGCAAGAGGTCGTAGCACAAAGCTACAAGGAACGCATCATAATTGCCGATTTTATAAACAAATTCTTCCAAGAAATAATTTAGAGGTTGGATGAAGTATTTATTGTGTCGTTAGAACTACATTAAAAACAATATCATAATCTCCAACACTGACACCATCTAAAAAAACAGTGATATGACTACAGAAATCTCATTTGAAAATTGACATTACAGATTGGATAAATAAAATCAACTTGTTTACTGTAATAAATAAGTTCTTTTAGCCTTTCTTTATTAATTTATTATACAGTCTTATAAAAAATAAATTACAGGTATACCAAGTGATCATAACTGAGAGTACCTCTATTTGATGTTTTGTAAAGAAATATTTTGGGATGCATGGAAAATATTTCTATAAAAAATATAGTCTCTAAAGCCCTGGTCACACTATGCGATTTCTAGCCATGCAGGAGACTGCAACTGCAACAAGCGCGAGTTGTGCGTGTCTTCTCGTGGTCACACATTGTTCGTTGACGTTGCAACTCGGAAACACTGACCCTATAATAAACCAATAAAATTACAGTAGCTTGTTTTTGACTACTTTTGTGAGTTTTCCGACATTTTATATTCTACTTCACAGTATTTATGGAATTTTAGCCATTTTCTTATTAAAATAGCAAGCAGTTCCTTTTTCGGAATGAATAAAAGAAAAAAGGTAATTATTTTGATAGAGCTGGAGAGAATACACAAAAAGATAAAATTTTCGATAAAACAAAAAATTAAAATTCCACAGGTATTTGTGAGTATGAATAAGCGCAATCAATCTCAATTCTGTAAAAGTAGTAATCCTCTAATTATCAGCAATGATGATGAACTATTTTCAATGTTGTCACTGTATGACGTGGCACAAAGGCATTTGTTGATTGGATGCATGTTTGCAATTGTCGTGAGTAGAACAAACTTTTTGTTTCTAATTGTCATTGCAGTCGCACCAGTTTTCGAGGGGGATTACTAGTTAACGAGAATGACTGTCGCGGTTGCAGTCGCCTGCGCGGCTGGAAATCGCATAGTGTGACCAGGGCTTAAGGCACATTTGGCACTACAAGCAACATATATATTTATAATATATATTTTATGCAGCATTCAAATATATCTGTTGGCAAACTCCATCATCGTTGATTATGATTTAGAAATTAGCTGCTGTTACGCCAGAAAATTTAACATAACTCGGTTTATATCACATAAGTGATTTCCAAAACAGTTTCTGCATTACAATACTATATTACATATCAAATTGTCATTTTCTAAAATTCATTTTTTGTTTAGGCATATTTTCATTTATAGAAGGTGCCTTTTAGATACATTTTAATGTAGTAACTTGTGTTAAACTGATCCAAAATCTATACTAGAGAGAAATTTTTGAAACATCAATCATTAAAGTATTAAAGTGATGTTTTAACTCAATATTAATAAAAAAATTATTTTAAATTATACACAAGTAGTGATACTCCTTTGTTTGGCTTTATAACTTAGCCCTGTGCAAACTAGTAGATGTCGTTACTTTCAATGCAAAGTCAGACAAGACCCCTGTAGTCATGTGACTGTTTTCCTCCAACGAATTCATGACATCTGACTCATGACAAGCTTCAAAGAACTAATGAACATTTGTTATGTCCTCTACAAACTATTACTCATAAGAGTTAGTTTACAAAATAAAGAAAATTGGTGATCACAATTGTATTACTTATAGCTTCATGCTAAAACCTCATGTGTTTTTTATTGACAATGAATTAATTAGAAAGTGATATATAAAATACATATAGTCATATGTAAACAATTTATTGAAATAATTATAATGTCCGTATAAGTATGATAATAAATCAAAAAACTGACTGAAAATTACAAGTTTTAGATGAAGTAAGTGGCATAAATATTTCATTACACAGAATATCAAACAACTTGGATCTATGAGTCGCCAACTTTCTGTTGAAGAGTGTGACATAGTTATATCAAAACAAGGATCACATGGTTGATGAACGAACCTACAATAATCATATGAATTTAGTTCAACGTCGCATGTGATTGTGTGCTGTGATATCAACTAGTTTGCACTTAGCCTCAGATTCATTTTCATTCTATAAAAGTTACTAATTAATTTTGTCATAAATATTTAGACTATAAATTCAAAAATGTCTTCAAATGAAGTTATGACATTCTCTTTACTACACTCATTATAATAGATATTAATTGCTACTTACATCTTTGAAGTACCGTGGCTTTGCTAAGTTTGTAACTACTAACGCTGTCTTGTTGCTGACAGGTCGGGACCAGATTCTGAAGATCTTCGTATCCTTTCTAAATAAAATTTTCTAAACTTATTATTATGTATCTAGTTATTGAGATGGACTGAAATATGATTATATATTTAATCGCCATATGTCATCATTTATTGCAGAAATTGTTTTAATAATTTATACGATCATCAACTAACATGAAGACAGAAAACAATTTTGTGTCCATGTGCCAAAAACAAGTCTGTAAATGTGAAAAATGTTTATGCATGCCAAAGTTTTCAGTGTGAAAGATCATTTGTAAAGAAATAAAATAGAAAAGACATGAATTAAAATTAAATCTTGTAATTTTTACAACATTTATCATTTGGGAGCTATGCAGAACGGCTTTTGGAATTTTACACACAAAAACAAGTTGGTGATACTGGGTTGAGTTTGTAACACTGCCATACATTGTTCACTTTTTTAAATTTATATTTACAAACACATCATTTTCTCGCACACTTTAAAGTTAAAAACTTATTTCTACATTATTAAAATAATTTCTACCTTCAATTGAATTACTTATACAATATTTTCCAATTTAACCACACATTTCTGGCATAGTATAACTTATTTCCTATATAACCTTCATATCACTCAAAACAATAAAAAACTTTTTCAAAGCACAAATCAAATGAGACTGTAAATAACATAAAATTAAACAATTCCAATATCATTCTACACCAAAAATAAATTATTTACACCAAAGAATCCCATTTTATCATGTGAGAGCACAATGACAGATGAACAGGTGTGAGAATGGTCAGTTTTTCAAATTTTTTATTGATTTGAAAAATAATTAATTACATTTCTAACTGTAACAGTTAGAAATGTAATTAATTATTCAGCTTATGCAGGAAAGTTTGTTGTAAGAAACAATTGAGGTTAGATTGATTGTCAGTTATTTCTAAATAATATTAAATATTAAAAAAGGTTTACAAATTTTTAAGTCGAGAATTACAGAACAAAAATATATAGCGGTATTGCAGTATAGCAATGTAGTGGTAAGAAACGCAACATAATCACCTTCAAAGTAGGACTCTTTGGAACACACACACTTGCCCCATTAATCCAGCCAATGTTGGAAGTGCCATCTGAAGGCTTTTTTTTTAATATTTGGGAGTTTGGCAGTTGCATTTAATTCGATGACATCCCTGGTTGCAAAAACGCAACCCTTTGACACCCATTTTCAGTGTAGGAGATGGCCAAAAAAGAATATCCAGTGAGTAAGGCAATCAGGTGACATCAAAAAGTCTTCTGTCAGCACGGAACTGCTTCAAGACAAACAACAAGTGACTTGTCATGTTATCACAATAAAAAACAGTCCTCCCAGTCACACATTGCACTATTTCCTCTGAACTGCATCTTGCAACCCAAGCAAAACTTGCATATAGAAATGAACAGTAACACACTATCCAGTAAGTACAAACATACGGTGCACCACATCATCCATGTCATGGAGGACATCAAATCAAATGAGCAGGCAAACTCTCAAAAATTCCAAAAGTCATCTTCTGACAGTGTTTCCAACAATAGCAGGATAAATGGGGCAAGTATGTCAGCATCAAAGGGTCATATTTTAAAAGTGATCAGGTAAGTGTTTACATATGTTGTATCATTAAATTGTTATACTACAATTCTAGGAACTTTTCAAGTGCCCAAGTATTTATATATTTGGTATTAATATGAAAATATCTAATTCTCAGATTTTCAAGCTATATTTAAACCAAATGTATTTTTACTTATTAAAATGAATAGAATTTGATGATCTAATTTAAGACCGAATCCCTTAACTTGTATAATGGTAAGCATAATATTTAAATTTCAATTGTAATTATTATAACTTGTGTAAATGTCAAAGTCCTTATATTTAATATTCAGATATATTTTTTAAGAAAAATCATTTTTAAAAACTTATAATTTTATTTTTGCATAATGTTCAAAAAAAATTTATAATTCCATTTTACCTTAATGGCATCTCGTCTCTTCTGTTCAGCCTGAGTGTGCGCTTCTCTTCGTCTTTCTTTGTAACTCAGAGTAGACTTGTGGTCGCTGTCTTCGTCATCTAAAATAAGCCAACAAAGTAACGTTTAATTTGTCCTTTCGTTATAAGTTTAGCATTTCTATGTTTAAATGTGATTAAAATCACAATAAAAGAAAGTTTAAAATTGGAAGAACTGGTGATGCTCGAAAGTATTTAAGAACTGTTAATAAGCAATTCTGTTCTCCAATAAAGTAGATAATCTATAACTTATTGGGAATTGGAAGTTAATATTGAACAACACAATTATATCAAATATACCTCAAATACATGCTAACACTTTTAGCACATCATCATCATTTCATAGGTAGTCTAGCATATATAGTCTGCTATAATCTGCACAGTGAAAGAGTAAATATGAGTCAGCCTGAGCTGGAAAGGTCTATGTTGGATGAAAGGGATTGAAGGAGACATTTGGCTACCCCCTTGGGAGTTGACATATGGATCTGATCACTTAACTGTTTTGTTTTTTATACTTTTAAAACATTTTTATCATAATTTTATTGTCTTATTTTTCTTTACAAATTTTATTACTTATTCTTAATTCTAACATTACTCATAGAGATTAATAACACGTATCTTTTCATACCTTTTGTCTGACATACACCCTTCCAGCTGAGGCTGACTCTTGTCTACTCTTTCTCTGTGTGGACTATACCCGTGTGAGCCCAGCATTGCTCGAGCTTTTGTAAGGGTAGGAATTGATGAGTTTGGATGGGGAGAGGATGATAAAAACAATGATCTTAGTAACTAAAATGTACATTTATTGACAAGTATTTACAATAATGAAACAGCAGAACTCAAAAACTTTCAGGCTTTAGGGATGATGAAGGATGGGAAATGCCCACAGTATTTTTCTAGGTTGTCAAAGAATATTCGTGTCAAGTTTCGTAAAAATATATTGAATGGTATAGAATATTTTCTAATTTTCAAAGTGCTTCAATTATTCCTAGCAATTTTCTACCTCTGAAAATCCCAATACTTTATAATAAATTATAGGAGTTTATTATGATACATGTTAAATTTTAGATATAAAATGGTTGTAAGATATTACAATTAGGGCAACGTACCTGTATTCTGGGCGGAGGAAGAAGTCAGCATGTCTATGGAACCGGTCGACGACGTACGAGAAAATGGAAACGTTCCCGCAATAGTGTTTGGACTGGGAATGCTGGTATTATCTCCTTCACCTAATTAAATTAATTATTTTTAGTAAACTGACCTTAAATCAATCATTAGTATGAAGCATTTTATACTGCTTTTCGGGTTAATGATAGTAACTCATTATTAATATAGGCATATTCTGGTCTGCTAGTAAAGACCACCTTAACCTTAAAAGTATAATCAGATCAAAAATTAATCTGAATGACCTTGTTTGTAATGCTATTCAAAACACCCGAGGAGAAGTTTTTTTTAATTTCTCTATTTACATATCCTATTGTCTCGATATCTTTAAGATCAAAATCGTCTTGTTCACGTGGCAAGAGAAATCGTTAATAAAGATAAACAAGTGTAAAGAATGCAATTTACAAACCAAAATAGTGTATAAGTATTAAGACTTACTTTAAATGCATGAACAATGTCCAATTGTGCAACAGAGTCTAAGGTTCTTAAACATATTACAGCACTACATAAACATTAAAATATACTTTTATAGATTTACCAATCAGTTGCGATAAGTTTAAAACCACATACGCACGCACTTTTCTATTGAAAGTTTATAATCAATAACCGAGACAACTCAAAGGTGCATTTTTTTTAATGTCACAGTATTAAAACAATTGAAATAACTACCATTAACATTCGCATTTGAATGATGTTTTCTACAAATTCTCTAGAAATTAATGATGGTAGTCGCTCTTAAATTAAACCTAGAAGTAACCAATATGCATTGGTCTATTGATACGAAACAAGTTTAAAGTTTAAGAACGAATTGGCTTGGATTACAGAGAATTTAATTGAAAATTTATTGAAATATTCAAATTACATCCTTCAAAGTATACATTTGATATCTCAATATTCTAACGTATTAGATAGAATGAATTTATGACCAAGAAAGTTAACCTTTGACTAAAATTTGAGACATAATTTAATACTTTAAATATTCACGTTTTCATTTAATTAAATTAAATTTACATAAAATTGAAGTCAACTATTTAAAGTGAACTAAAATACGTAAAACATCAAAAAGTTAGTGATCTATTAGTACGACGCAGGACTGCCGAACAGCGAAGCCAACACCAAATCTCAACTTTTGCTCGTTGCGATCCACATAAGTCCTAGATCCATTGGTTCACTTTTCCAAAGAGTAGTCAATAAGAGAAATCCAAAGAAAGTAAGTAAAATTTCTCGCAACCACATACGAAGAGCTCAAAATAATTAGATTGAGATGTCTCCTTTACAACTCAATATAATAAATTTAAGTCTAAAAAAATACTCCTTAAAATAATAATAAAAATCTGTTCCTCGTATCGTTTTTTTTCAAATAGAATGGTTTTAAAAATTGAATGAATCCAGTGTTTTCGACAGCTTGGAACGTAGTCAAAAATAGGTAGAGATACTTTTTCTAGACCTTAAAAGTAACAGAAGTATAAAAAATTAATAAAAATACACAAAGTTTTGTAGATTTAATCAAAATATAACATCTTTTGAGAGATTGTACTCATTGTCTTTGGATCCAAAGCACAAAACTAACAAAATTAAGCAAAAAAAAAAATAGTATAAAATATTTTAAAACAGAACAAATATTTCATTTGAAAATATTTAAACGCACAATCTTGTAGCATAAACAAGATTAATATTGTGTTTACACTCAAAATAAATCATTATAATTATTTAAGCCATGAAAATTTTGAACACACAGGTGCTTTTCTTTCGGAATGTTTAAAATTCTAAAAGAAAAGCACCTGCACATACAATTAACGTACAATAAAACTCATTACAGCTATCTGAGATACATTATTATTACTCTTGACTACTTACGGTTTGTACAGATCGTCAAAGATTACGAAAAATATATTATTTTTGCCTGGTTTGAAGCTAAATATAGTTCGGAAAAGTAATATTTGAAGTCGGCCGATTTTGGCAGACGTTTTTTAACAAAAAAATAAATACTTTCTGAAAAAATCCTGGTAAGGTGACTTAAAAACCTGAAAGTTATGATGATTTCTCACAAATTTTCGTTAATTAAAACTGTAATTTATAAGAAAAGTATGCTTTACCAGATTTTTTTAGTAACAATCTTAATCATTGCTAAAAAAATTTTAAATATTAATGCATGTGTTAAATTCCTGTAACATAAAAGTAATATTTGACCTAAATTATAATTAACGAACAAAAAAAATAAGTCCGTAAATACTTAACTTTTACGAAATACTTTCTACGAGGAATTTTTCCAAATTTTTATATTTAGATATTTAATTTTAGTGAAGTAAACTCATGAATTTTATGTCATTACATTAATGAAATAAAATGCCGATTTGTTATACATCATCTAAACGCTGATTTGTTCGTTACTTAGCTCATCCGGTATATAAATAACTAGAAGCATTGGTTAAAATTTATATAGAATGACCAGCAAAATCTCCAGAATGCATGCGTTTTGCAGCAGAAACAAATAATTTAATCCCGAGAATTTGTCGACGTTCTCGTGCACGAAGAGACGTATTGTCCATTTTCTAGTAAAAAAAATATCATCATAACTTCATTATATTTTCTTGCTTCGAGCAATAACCTACTTTCTAAATAATAGTAATATATCTCCCGAAGTAATTACAAGATTGTGATTGTTCTTTATTATTTTTCTTTTGATATTTCGAGTGACTTCTTAGAACTTTCACGACTGTTTCTTTTATTTTAACAACACTGAACGTCGATTTACGCAAATTTAAATACAGTATAGGTATATTAATTTCATTTCTAATGTGTTGTAGGAAAATATCAAAAAATAATTAGAAATTTGCTTTGTTCTACTAGCATGCTGCTACTTGTTATGCTTTTATTATGCTCAGTATATTAAGAAATATTCATTTTACTTTTCTATATATAAAAATAACACTTCTTCTAGATATTTAAATAATGATGCAAGCATAACAAACGTTTTTGACACATTAACAAGCCGACTTCGGACATGAACAAGTGCTAGAGATTTGCTAATTAGGAAAGTAAACAAGGAAAGAAAGATAGGCTATGATATCGGCAGATAGAACAAAAGACTAAGGTTTATTCTTGCCTGAAGAGATTGTACTCCTGTTAGTATTCAAACGGCGATGCATAGCTGTACTGCCAGAAGGATGGCCATATAAAGTGGTCACAGCTCCAAGAGAAAATACTTCAAACACTTGCAGCAAGTAAAGGAAACTTTGACGGACTAATGGAATTGATTGTGAGAGTTGTGTATTGTGAATTAGAAAGAAATATGGTCCTACAATTAAGTAAATCTCTAAATTATATGTAATTACACTTTATTAACAAAGAAATAAAGTAATGCCTCTGTAAATATAATATATAAATAGAATCCTCATGCATGAAGAGACATATACAAATGTAGAAAACTCTGGACTATGGTTAGGTTAATTACATTAATTAAATAATTATTTAAGTGTCAACTACACATTTTTAAAGACAGTTGCACAAGGAGTAATTATTAATGTTATAAAGAAACAAATACAGCAATAATTATTAAATTGTATAATTACTTTTTGATGTTCACTATGTCAAAGGTCAAAAGTCAGAAACCATATTTGCACACAAAAAATGAAAAACGCAAGCTTTATCATGGGATGTAAAAATAACAGGATGCTTACTTAAAATTATTTGCCAATTACATAATTAAATATTCAATTTTTAATATGTCTAGCTTAATAAATTAAACGTATTTTAAACGTCAAGGAGTTCATCGGCCAAAAAGAAGGTCGAATTATCAGATATCTGCATACTATTGTCAGAATAACTTATATAATGATATATAAATAGCTTGTATTGATATAGTTAATCGCGTTCATAGAAAAAGTTGTACAAAACCTGAAAACCATTTATCATATTAACGACCATTGTTATAATTTAAATAATATATTAGATCACTAATGATACTTCATGCTTTCCTCTTTTTAAATTAAAATAAAATATATCATTACAACTAAGAAAATTTGTTATACACATGTTTATTCTTCAAAACTTATGAATAAAATTTGCAAATAATATAAAAATTTTAATTATTTATTACAAAAATCTGTTACGTAACTGTTTATTAAGGTCGTATAATTATACAAATGACCCAGTTAAATAAAATGTATGAAAATTAACATGTTACGAACATAGCTGGAAGTAATTTTATTCAAATTCTTTATACATTTATGCTTGCATTTTAAGCATTGGGAAAAGCATGATAAAATTTAACTTTTCAGCATAACTGAGTTGAAATCATAACCCATTTTAATTTAATTTAATTAAAGAATTATCAAATTTTAACTGTAAACATAATCAAAACCAGTTCCTGCACTAAAGAATGGGGAATTCATAAGGGAAATTCATGAGGCTCAAATTAGAATATGAAGTCAAATAAGAAACAGAAAATGGGATAACAATCAAAGAGAAAGATGATGTTTTATCATATAAAATACTGAATAAATATAGTCCTTTTTTAGATTATTTGAAAAAAGACAAGCCAAGGGAAATAGTGCAAGAAACAATGAAGAAAATTGGATGAAGCTCAAAAGAAATAGAGGAATGACAAGTAAATTGATACAGCTGACCTAGCACAGCTGGAGTAGCAAGAAAATGAAATGACGATAATGTTAAAGGAAGTGTATATCAAATCCATTCTCTTGTTTTGGCTTCATTTTACAGCCTAATGCTCTTATTGACAAGTTCTTTTCATCTGGACTTGGGTTCAGTCGGAGCAAGTCGGCAATTCCATGTTATCCTTATCAAGATAATTTCCGAGCATCTAGGCCATTTGTTACTTAACTACAGTCACCCAATAAAAACCAGTGAATAAAGTGAAGACAAAACATTACAAATGCTGATATGTATTTAATTTTTCTATTTTTAATTATAAATGAAATAATAAACATAACAATTTCTTCAGAATTTGGGATAAGTAAAAACAAATCAACTATATGCTAAAAGGATCTGGTTAATCACTCTACTTGACATGCCTATGACATGCAGATTCTTCTTCTTTACATCTTTTGTTTTGTTCGTTTATGATAAACTCGAACTTTAATACTAAAAACTTTAATACTTATTATTTGATTCCAAAATAACTCTTTGATTAAACAGTTTCTATACTGAATAATACAGAAATCCTATTAATGTAGGATTCACTAAGGAAGCTAAACTTAAAATAAAGTACATAAACATAAAATGTAGTTTATAAAGACATTATTTTACAATGCAGTAAGAAATACACCTAAAACACTGCATAAGTAGGAGAAATGAATACTCAAATATCATACAGTCAGGGTGCGACTACGCAGATATGAATTTTCCAAGCAAGCAAGAATATATGGCAAGAAGAGGTGATGACGCTCTCTGTTTCTCGCTCTTGTTTATTATGACCACACAGATGAGAGCGAGAAGTCATCATCTCTTCTCGCAACATATTCTCACTCACTCACGTCTGCATAGTCGCACCCTTGTAGTGGTATCCAGAAGGGTGCTAACTCAAAAAACTAAGAATATTTGAATACATATAAGAATGTTTCATTAATACCTTTTATTCATCCAAGATATTTTCAAGTTAAATAATAAACATTAAACAAATTACTAATATATTCAAGGTATTCGAGATTTGGTTAATATTTGAAGTCAAGATAAGTGATATTCACCCATCCGTAGTTTAAACAATAAATTATACATTTAAAATTACACACCCTATTCAGTTTTGTTATGAGTGAAAGCTTACAAGTTATAGAAAAATATAAAACAATTATAAATAATAAAAACACCTTTAAAAAAACCTAAAATCAACTAAAAACAGTGAGAATAAACTATCTACTCGCAATTATAACTGTTAATAGAATGAACAAGTTTATATACAAATCAATAAAGAATGCACTTTACATACCTAAACAAGTCAGTGTCTTAATGTATAATAAAAAAATCTCTTAAAATCCTTTTCGTTAAAACATATTTGATAAAAATAATCGTAAGCGTACCGGATAAGAAAATAAAGTTATCCATGGAAGAAACTTTTGAACTTGCAAACTGCTAAAATGTATGCATGAAAATGCAGTAAACAATCTCCGAGAGCGACAAGTCGGAATACCAAAGATGTAAGGTCGAAATACCTCCACAGTAAAAACTTGTTTTTCAGAGAATATAAAAAATGACTGTTAACTGTGATTTGAATAAATAATTATTTTGTTATGAATATTTTGTCCTTGATTTTTCTTCATTACATATTTCTGTGTTTATATGCATGTATGCATGTGTGTTGTGTGTGTTTGTTTTGGATTAAAAATGCAGTTTTAAAATTTTAAGTGTAAATAATTTACACTAAAGAATGTAAATTTATCAAGGCGAGTGTATATTTTTCCTGAGAACACTGTTAATCTCTAACCAACTAAACTGCTTGACGACTTTGTTAATCATTTAACGCACGTACGAAATTATAACTCTAACATTATTAAAAGTGTTATATTAATATTTTGTTTTGTTAATAATTCATTTTTAAATTTAAAAGAATGAAAAATTCTAAATGTATTTTTCTGTTGTTATTTAATTTCTCTATTGCTATTTAAAACAAAAAACGTTTAGTTTTTTAACTATATTTATCAGTATAAAAATTACTTGCACTTTGTTAGATGCAGTTTCCTTTTATCCCATCGGAGATAAATTAATAAATTTTACTCCACTGTATATAATACTGACCTAAAACACCTCTGGAAGGTCGTTACTTTCATTTCTATGCTATTCACAATTGTTATTTGGTTTGTGTAAGAAGAAAATTAGTTGCTGACAAAATCTGACTTGTAAAATTTGCAAATAGCACCTAATAAACAGCAAGTATATGCAATTTATATCAGTCTGCCTACATCACACTCAATACAAGAATCAACAAGAATCAGAGAAAACTTATTGTAATGAACTTTGAAGTATTTAAAAGTTTTTAGAAGCATACTTAACCCTCAAATTCAGCTTAAATTTGAAAATATTCTTCAGCATTTCATTAAAATTAATGTTTAGATTCTGTAAACACTTAGCATAACAACTTGGGCATCCAGAGATGAGATTCTCCATGTTTTGCTACATTTCAAATAGGCACAGTATACATGAGACATAGATCCATATCAAAAAATTTATGAATATTTAAATAGAATAGTCCAAGTGGTGGTTTAAAAACCATATTGAGCAGTGAAGTAAATCATCATTGATTAGGGCAGGTGTACGATTTTTCATTTACTAACCACACAAACTACGAATGTCTTGGTTATGCAATTACACTTACAAGATAGAGTATGTTTTGCATACAGTTAGATAACGCAACAAAATGAAGACCAGCTACAAAGTCTAGTGACATAAAAATACAGTTTAAATAAAGAAAGAAATGGATACACAAATAATTACAGGTTCAAATATAAAACAGATATGCTGGAAGTAAGAATGTATTGTATTATAGTATATTAACAGGATGTGATTTGAATATAATTATCCAAACAAGTAGCTGGATTCTTATCAAGCTATCCAGTAGACTATTAAGCTGAAAACTTGTGTTAAATTTAATTTAATTTAAAGTATTCTGGAAGATAAAATTGACCTGGTATGGAACTCAAACCCACAACTCCCATTTACAAGCAGGTTCATTGCCAGTTATGCTACCCAAAAAACCTTATTTTAGACAACATCTAACAAGTTGGAATATCAAGAGATAAGCATTAGCATTTCGTGATTTTATCTAAGAATAACCAATAATCTGAGATATAACTATGAAGAAAATAGTCCCGTATGTTATCCGTCACACACTATCACAGCATTTATTTTACAATACAGTACTAGATTTTTCACTCCAATAAAAGAAGATTGGAAGTTTGCCTCACTTTATTTTATGTTTTACATTCAGTAGATACAACATAAATGAAGATGAGAAATTTAGTAACAGATTTAAAAACAACTTATCTTAATATAAGATTAAGTAAAAAAATTAACCTTAATTAAATATAACCCTTCCAAACCTAACCTTGACCTTGAACTGCTAGACTCCATCAACTAGTTTTCACTCGAACTACCATTTATTACATAAAAACTATGGCACGAGTCTTAATAGGAATTTGTAGCCTTTTTTGAGTCTTCCTAATGTTAATATCTGATTATAATTTACACAAGATGAAGATGGAGCATTCCCAGAATCACTAACTAAACAGTACTACTTTTGACTTCTAAATTTAAACGTAATTTGTTTACTTAATCTCAAGAGAAAGATAAATTTAAGTTAAAAAACTTAACAATGTTACAAACTAAAGGTGATTTCAAGTAGATATTTATAAATTAATTGAAGATTTTGTTGTAATATAAACAAAGTTTTTAAATACAAAGACAGCTTTCAAATTAAACTACTACTGAGTACAGTGAAATGTGCAATATAACAGCTAGATAATAAAAGTGGTTGAATACTCGAATAGTAGGAAGTATCATATGACGACGATCATATTGTGGATAGTCCAAAAAATCATATTTGCCGTCATAAACATTTTTAAGTTCAGTATCCCTTTATGTTTGCCATAGCATATAGACAGTGCTTTTCAATACCTCTAGTTTAATAAGCAGCAAACTCATTTAATGCACAAGTCATTGTCTTAGCTCAACAAAGACTACATTGAAAAGAAAATATTTCCATAAATTTCAATGCATACTCACACACTAGGAACCAAATATGCATCTGCAGCCACAGTCAATAGTGCATTAGGATGATCTCTTTATATCAAATTACCTCTTATAAAACACCAGTTATAGTCCTATGTATTCATCTCTCCCTCATAGTAATACTGATAACATTGTGCAGGAAATAGAACATGCAGTGAAAGGGAAGTTTGTCTTCAGTTTGCATGATTCAAAGGTCATGCAAACTGAAGACAAAATCAAAGATAAGAGCCAAAGATTCTATCTTTAAATCCCACAAACTGAGTACAATTAAGTCTCATTTAATGTTAAAATATTCTTTAAAACAGCAAAAATGTGCACAGAAGGTCTATCAATCTCCATATTATATACACAGCTATTTAAATCTTTAAATGAGCAGCACTTATCAACTACCAGTTGTAACTTCTTTTCTAAAGCAAACAGCTTTGTAGAGGACAGGGTGGAGGGAGATTTATATGACCTGGGAAGTACAACGCTTTCCAGAGACGAGTTTTGGCTAACCTCTTAATGCCATAACCAATGGACGTAAGTCGGTACTCGTCTACCTCCTCGTATTCAGTTTCTTGGATGTAACCGAATGCAAGTAGGTATTAATTTACGACTAATGTATTTTAAAAAATAATACCAAATACCAGCATAAATAATTTCTTCTTTCCAAAATTGATAGCTAAAATTATTCTTTATTCTTTGATAAAAATTATATACTTCTTTCACTTTATAGTGGTTCAAACTAACATCTAAAAAACTTTAAAAGAGTTATATAAGATAAGACAGACAACAGAATAATCACATTAACCTTTATACGAGGAGATAAATAACTCGATATTAATATAAAAAATATGCGCAATGTTTAAAGAAGACGGTCGGACATTTTAAACGACTTTATACATGTTTCGGAAATAAAACTATTACTATTAATTTATTATAATTTACTCTGTATTCATAAGTCTATGTAGAGACGTTCATTTTTCCCATAGAAAAATCATTTTTATAGTATAAATTAGACAAATAGCTACATATTATTTCGACGGATGTATCAGTTATCTGTGGTGTACTTTAGAGCAGTTCTAGTCTTATTTAATCTTTACATATTAAATATAGAATTTGATTAAACAATATAGGCAAGTATATCAGACAAAACAGGATTCCTGTGTTGTTAGAACAAAGGTTCACAATATTTAAGTATTAACTAAGTAAATAAATACTAAATTAATAACAATTATAATTTGTTATTTATTGACTATTTCAAGATAAAATAGCGAATCGTGTGCAGAGGTAATACAATTCTTCTCGTCGGAATTGGGTATCGATAGCATTTTCAAGTGTACGTTACATAAGACATAATTGGAAGTGCGTGTTAATCACCAATAACAGCAGATTTAAGAATAGATATCCACTTTAATTATGATTTTTCAATAAATATTACAGTAGAAAGTAGTAGTTTCTTGTTCTTATTTAATCAGGACATTCCTTCCATACTTATTTAGTAATAAGATGTCCTTCTTAACAGGAAAATAAATAGAAAAAATTAAAAACAAGTATTGTGGCTAATACGACAGCCCATGCTTCTAATTTTACCTAGTGTACAGTGAAATTAATTTGTGTTTCTTGACAATATAGCAGAGAAGCTTATAACAACAGCTTTTCTGGGATATATTGCAAGACCTTTCTTGAAAACTTTTTATCTGAGAAACATTAAAATGGGAGTTGTCCTCAGTAATGACCCCCCACACATCACTCTTCAAGAAAAATTGAAATATGGTAACTCTAGCACAGAATTGAAGACATATTTAGACATTTTATAACCTGTAACATTATTTTTCTTTCAAAACAATTCTTCCTCTCTACTAACATCAAATACAAACTTATTTTTTTAAAGATGAAATGAAATTCTATATAAATTAGGCAAGCTTTAAGCTGCAGCTTTGTTTAGGTTTTTGTAAATATGACCTAAGTACATTACTGTCTAACTCGACCAGACTTTAACCAAGATACCATGACAGGAAATTAATCTTTAGAAATGACTCATTTACAAATAAACATCAAAAGGAGAGTAATAAATTTTCTTAAATATTTAGTCTAGGGCAAAGAATCTATTTTTTAGATTCACTGGCCAAGATTAATCTGCGAGACAAACATACTTATCAAATCAATAGTGTAACAGCATAAAAAGTCCGATGGCCAAATACCCAAGCAACTAAAGTTGCAATCTGCCAAACTGAGGGACGCGGAATTGAATCCGGACGGATCGAGAAACCTCAGGAATTGAAAACAAACAGAGCGACACTAAAAACCCATCACGACAAACCCTTTGCCAGACAGATAAACGTTTCAAACCGTCTTAAACGATCGTCAACAAGTCGGAGGCATCTTAAACAACCATTATTGAAATAGAATCCGAGAATAACCGTTTAAGACAATCGAAAGCATTTGTTTGTCTAATAAAGTGTTTCTGTCGTCGGTATTTACTTCCGAGAGATATCCAATTATACAAGCAGTTCATTTATATAAATCCCGGGAATGTTTTGTGAGTCGGTCGATCGAGAAACATCTCTCCCTACCGACGGCCCGTTCGAAGGCGTGGCCAAAACCGGGCGGGTAATAACAAAACCCTTAACGGGCACAACCGGAAGAGGTCGCCTCGCTGCACCCAACCAAACCCATAACCGGTATACAGTTGACCCCCCTATAACACTGTTGATTTTTCCGTTTTATATAAATTCCACGTTGTACGAGTCACTTAGATTTTACAAATACGTGAGCCGTTCACAGCCCGGCACACGTATTTGTAAAATCTAAGTGACTCGTACAACACGGAATTCATATAAAACAGTGTTATAGGGGGGTTGAATGTACTAAGAAAAGGGCCTCTTAGCGCCCGCAGCGGAGAGAGTTAGGCCTTTTGTGCTTTGTTTGTACTTCATAAAATAACTTTAAACATTAAATTAAGCTTACAAAATAACATTTAACCAACCTGATCTTCTCCCTAAGGTGTAATTATAATGGAACATATATCTTCATCAGTGAATATAGAAGAAATTGTGGACATCAGAAATGATTAAAGAGCATGTAAAATCTCTTAAATTGCGTTACTTTGTGTTATTAAGCGGTTAAGAGGGGAGAATGTGATGATGTAACAACAGCGTATCAACCAATACGTAACATAGCATGGCAGCAGATAAGGCAACATCCACTACTGCGATACATCTTTCAGATAACATTGTTTATCGTAATATGTCTTCGATAGATTAGTGTTATCGTCCGTTTCCCACCCGTTCCGAAATACAAAAAGAACATATTAAGCCTAACGGTGCAGCGTGTTCGTAAACCTTAACTCACCTTGTTCGTTGGATTTCGACTCAGAAAAACTCACTTCAGCCATTTAAGGCTCGTTTCTTAATCGATTATTGAATAATTTACCTTCCGAATAACGTAAAATGTCACCGATTACTTAAATTATACGATAATTAATCGAGTATACGATTTTAGAGGAAGTTACTATGGTTACTGAAATAACTTCCGCCATTTTGATTTATTACGCCACCAGTGTTCGTTTTTGAGCAGAACTCTTAAAATAATAATATTATTATTAAAAGTTATTCAAGTTTAATTAATAAATGTAATTTTTTTTAAAAAACGTAATTTTTATATTTGTGATTATTTATAATATAACTCTTAATTAGCAAATGGTAATATAAACTGAAATATCGAGCTTTGGTATTTGCACAGCGCGCTCGGTGCAGCACGGAGCGTTCGGTTAATATAATCGAATGCTCCGTGGTATTTTGAACAATGTACCGATTACTCTAAATTTTAAAAAAATAATTTAAGAAATAAATGAATTAAAAGTTAATCGAGAAATTAATATAATTAATTACTTTATATAACAAATAATTTAACAATACATAAGAAAAAAATTATATAATAATTGTAAAATTAATGAACATTCGAATATTATTGGCCGGATGACAGAGCGATTAAGGTGGCAGCCGACCGCTCCGAAGGATCCAAGATAGAATGTAGACTAGATCGAAAAATCTCCAGGAATTTTTCGGGGGTGGTCCATCCGGACACGTCGGGCTCATCCCTCGATATCCGGCAGCCCTATTGTGGGTTTGGCGAACACATAATGGGCTGGCCAAAAGAAGTAAAATTCGCCGGAAACGACGTCATGTCTGACGTATTAATCGCTCTGTTTTTCGCTTTCGCTAGCGAATCGCGTCCAGTGTGAACTAAGCTTTAGTGTCCGCAGGGCGGAAAGAGTTAAAATACAAAATCTTTAAATATATATGACCTTTCCTGCATTTTTTAGTTTCATTCCTTTAATACTACCACTGACGATGGAATTATTTGGAAACACGTCATTGTTTTCTAACGAATTTAAGTTTTACAGGGAACTATTTCTCGCGGAAGAACAAGGTTAGTATGAACGGACTATAAAAACACGTCATAGAAGGTATTGTTCGTAGTGTGTTGGTCTGTGTTGTTTATCGTCTAGAAAATATTGGAATCAGTCGGATAGACACTTTTTAAATGGTTAATTGAGCAATATTATTGTCTTTTGAAGAGGATTTGACGTAAATGTAAGTATTAAACTTAAATACCGAAATTGATTTTACAGTATAAAGTAGGTCAAAGACAAACTGCTATTTTGGTCTTTACGACTTCTTTGTTGTCCGCGTTAGACCGAAGCTAACGTTTTCCATCCCGTAAACAGGTCTTATTTTTTATTAATGAGAATATTTAGACGTATTGTGACGTCATTTCGAACGCAGAATCGAATGATATATATATATATAAATGCGTACGAACTGTTTCGTGCTTTCGTATATTTGTTTCATTTAAGAGAGACCGTTAATGTATACCTAGGTAACTAAAATGACGATGCACACACGGAAAGTATTCCTACAACTTTTTGTTTATACGGATCGTTCTCAAAAACGATACGTGTTTTGGAAATGCTCGAGTCAAATTAGCAGGGCTGTGGAGTCGGAGTAGTGAGTTTTGGTGTTTTAGTCGGAGTCGGATTGGTAAGGAAAACTCGGAGTTGGAGTCAGTAGATTTTTACGCGACTACACAGCCCTGCAAATTAGTCTAGAATCGATTAATTTTATGAAAGAAAACCGCTCAAGTGCAGTTTATCGATTAATTTTATGAAAGAAAACCGCTCAAGTGCAG
>NW_019385311.1:150070-178968 GCF_000671375.1 Centruroides sculpturatus | reverse complement strand
TTTGGACCTCTCCAGACGCGTGTAGTATCGTTCTGTGTTTTAACCTGTACAGTCGCGCCATAATTCATATATAGAATAAATGTTAATCTTTTATTGTATGTGGCCCTGTTTGTAATGATTAATTTCACACGAACTCGTGACCACAGGCTACTTATTAATAAGGAGTTTAAAGGAATCTTAGCAGTCGAGAGAATTTACAAAATATTCGCGCGACGATGTAGGAATCTTCGTTGAGATTAGATTTTCAAGAGTTAGTTCGGGTTAAATTCAGGTGATTAAGATGTAGATCCAGGTAGAGTTCCGATGTTAATCCATGTGGAGTTCAAGTGATAATCCAGATTTAGAGTTAGGAAACGGCGGTGGTGGGACACACACACATACGTACACACACAAGAAGGTTCACGACTGAGGACGGAAAAGCTTCTCCTCGGATATTCCCATTACAGTCGATCCCCCTATAACACTGTTGATTATTCCGTTTTATATGAATTTCATGTCGTATGAGTCACTAGATTTTACAAATACCTGAGCCGGCTACAGCCCGGGTCGACTTGTATATAAGTTAAGTCAGCGCTGTCCAACTTATCATAGCCCGCGGGCCATATTTTCTTCACCAAACATTTCGGGGGCCAAGAAGGTTGCTGCTGTATTCAGCCAGGTTAAGTGAAGTTACGCAAACTAAATAGTACCTACTTTAAATTCAAATTAGATTTAAATTTTCACATAGTAAAATAATTTTAATATTATTAATAATAATTTAGTAACAAATTTATTCATAGTAAAATGTACTCGCGTGTCGCCAGTTGGACAGCCCTGTAATAGACCCACTGATACCCACTGAAAAAATTCAAAATATTTAAGTTAAAAACGTTGGTAATTTGGAACTTACAAAAATATATTCGGCTTAATAAGAACAGTCGAAAATTTTGGTTTGAAATTATGAACGAATCAACGTTTGTCGCTTTTCACCTGAGAAGGTTTATAGAACTTCAGGATATATTAACTCGTATTTGGATTATTTTAATTGCATCAGTTGGATTGTATGTTGTTGTGATTTATCGATATATATTTTCACCATATATCAGTTATAAGTGGTCTATAACATTAGGTATTTCTATGTTTCCAGGTATAATTTGCGATATATACATTGTATTATATAACATTGCTTTTATTACTTTTCTCATTCTTTTCGAATTACATAAGATATAATTGTTTGCAATAATTCACCGAATAGATAAAAAAAATCAAGATAGTTCTTTCAAACTTGTCTGGCAATGTTTACCAAAGTGCAAAGCCACTCTTAAATTTTGTAATGATATTCAAAATAACTATTCTATTACAGCTGCCTCTTGATAGTCCGACGTTTTTTAATCCGACATGCTCAGTAGTCCGACGCACATCCTGTCAAGGTAACCGTAGTCCCCGTCCTCGTTACGTGTCTGCTTGCACAGAAGCATGTCGCGACATGAATTTTCCCACCCAATTCTTACACGATAACCCAGATTTCGTGTTTTCCGTAAGCAGTTCTGTTCGAACAGTTGGAGTAGGGAATATTGTAGGTTAGTGCTAGCAAAACAATGCTAAATATGTAATCACTTTCGGTAATCCGGACACTTTTGGTAATCCGACACCCCTTTGGTCACATTCCTGTCAGATTATCAAGGGACAGCTGTATTTTGGCCATTACACTATTTCTTGTTGAATTTTTACTTGGATCGCTTGTAATTACTCCTAAGTTACTGTTTGTTAAGTGTGTACTATGAATATTATTAGTACTCATAGTGGTAGTCCTGCTATACTTGTATTATTTATCGACGACGACATATCTAAGTAGATAAGTATAGTTATTTTAATTAACGTTAATAATAGTAAAGATTTTGATTACACTTTCTATTGATATAATAGTTTTATAATTTTGTAAATTAACATCAAAGTAATTATATCTTGTATAATAGCGTTATTTTTTTCTGCTGTATGAAATAAAAATAGAAATAAAAGCATTATTTCTATTCTCTGTCACATAGGTCCCCTTTTCAGCGAGGGTAATCTGCATGTGCTGAATAGCCTAGCTGAAAACGGTGACACAGAAAAACAGGACGAGACAGGATAGTATCTGAAGAAGTTGCTCCTGCGGATAGTATCTTATGTCACCCAGATTGATAGGCTGAATTTCTAACCGTTTTGCCCATTTGAAGAAACAATACCGATATGTCCCAGGAGCTTTCATTATTTTTACGTATTTATGAATATTTCATTTGAAATAATTTAATTTATAATATTTTGAAATTAGTGATATGTGGTACGTTCAAAACATCCGCGGAAAACATTGTTAAGGCTAAGATATGCATTGTTAATACAAAAGGCAACAGTCTTTTGTATTAACCCTATATATACTTACACAGCATTGCCCTCAAAATGTACCGTTTCTGCTACAACACGTTTTATCCAGCGGTCACACAGTTTGAAAACCTCATTGGCGGTCACTCAAGGTGCAGTTGAGCGACGATCACCTTATCAGCGTTGACAAATTTGCGGCTTTTCATGTTTTTATTCAGCTCAAGTGGAGGTTATCAAGGAAACACGGTTTTAGAAGGACGATCTGTAGAGAAGTATCTGAGTAAATATTCAATCACAGTTGTAATTGGAATGCTTACTGAGATAACTCTGTACAAAAAGAAATTAACGAGTCGGTGAGTTATCGTGATGTAGCACCCGGTTTCTCAAAGCTCATCTGCTTGCTTGCCCATATAAACGTCGAATTTGTTGATGTACAATTCCTAGTTCACAGTTATCCGTTTTGGAATGAACCGACAATGTACAGTACAATACAGCGTTAAAGAGTTAATGTTGTAACTGTAAGAATCCGAACTTTACAAAAATGTAATCGTCGATGACGCCATACTTGCATAATTGTTGTCCTCAACTACCAGTGAAACTCTCTACTTACACTTTCCCGACGACGAAAGCGACGCATTCCCGTGATCCGCTGACTATTTGGGCAGGCGATAACAAAGAAATATTAACGTTGTCGGCCGAAGAGTGAGTCTTTGCCGTTCCTTCCAGAGTAAAGTCAGTACAGTCGACCCCCTATAAGATAGAGATACGTTCCATTCTCTAGGAATCCGCTTTCTTACGAATCCTTCCAATCACAGACAGCCCTGTAATAGACCCACTGATACCCACTGAAAAAATTCAAAATATTTAAGTTAAAAACGTTGGTAATTTGGAACTTACAAAAATATATTCGGCTTAATAAGAACAGTCGAAAATTTTGGTTTGAAATTATGAACGAATCAACGTTTGTCGCTTTTCACCTGAGAAGGTTTATAGAACTTCAGGATATATTAACTCGTATTTGGATTATTTTAATTGCATCNTTTCCAAGCAAGCAAGAATATATGGCAAGAAGAGGTGATGACGCTCTCTGTTTCTCGCTCTTGTTTATTATGACCACACAGATGAGAGCGAGAAGTCATCATCTCTTCTCGCAACATATTCTCACTCACTCACGTCTGCATAGTCGCACCCTTGTAGTGGTATCCAGAAGGGTGCTAACTCAAAAAACTAAGAATATTTGAATACATATAAGAATGTTTCATTAATACCTTTTATTCATCCAAGATATTTTCAAGTTAAATAATAAACATTAAACAAATTACTAATATATTCAAGGTATTCGAGATTTGGTTAATATTTGAAGTCAAGATAAGTGATATTCACCCATCCGTAGTTTAAACAATAAATTATACATTTAAAATTACACACCCTATTCAGTTTTGTTATGAGTGAAAGCTTACAAGTTATAGAAAAATATAAAACAATTATAAATAATAAAAACACCTTTAAAAAAACCTAAAATCAACTAAAAACAGTGAGAATAAACTATCTACTCGCAATTATAACTGTTAATAGAATGAACAAGTTTATATACAAATCAATAAAGAATGCACTTTACATACCTAAACAAGTCAGTGTCTTAATGTATAATAAAAAAATCTCTTAAAATCCTTTTCGTTAAAACATATTTGATAAAAATAATCGTAAGCGTACCGGATAAGAAAATAAAGTTATCCATGGAAGAAACTTTTGAACTTGCAAACTGCTAAAATGTATGCATGAAAATGCAGTAAACAATCTCCGAGAGCGACAAGTCGGAATACCAAAGATGTAAGGTCGAAATACCTCCACAGTAAAAACTTGTTTTTCAGAGAATATAAAAAATGACTGTTAACTGTGATTTGAATAAATAATTATTTTGTTATGAATATTTTGTCCTTGATTTTTCTTCATTACATATTTCTGTGTTTATATGCATGTATGCATGTGTGTTGTGTGTGTTTGTTTTGGATTAAAAATGCAGTTTTAAAATTTTAAGTGTAAATAATTTACACTAAAGAATGTAAATTTATCAAGGCGAGTGTATATTTTTCCTGAGAACACTGTTAATCTCTAACCAACTAAACTGCTTGACGACTTTGTTAATCATTTAACGCACGTACGAAATTATAACTCTAACATTATTAAAAGTGTTATATTAATATTTTGTTTTGTTAATAATTCATTTTTAAATTTAAAAGAATGAAAAATTCTAAATGTATTTTTCTGTTGTTATTTAATTTCTCTATTGCTATTTAAAACAAAAAACGTTTAGTTTTTTAACTATATTTATCAGTATAAAAATTACTTGCACTTTGTTAGATGCAGTTTCCTTTTATCCCATCGGAGATAAATTAATAAATTTTACTCCACTGTATATAATACTGACCTAAAACACCTCTGGAAGGTCGTTACTTTCATTTCTATGCTATTCACAATTGTTATTTGGTTTGTATAAGAAGAAAATTAGTTGCTGACAAAATCTGACTTGTAAAATTTGCAAATAGCACCTAATAAACAGCAAGTATATGCAATTTATATCAGTCTGCCTACATCACACTCAATACAAGAATCAACAAGAATCAGAGAAAACTTATTGTAATGAACTTTGAAGTATTTAAAAGTTTTTAGAAGCATACTTAACCCTCAAATTCAGCTTAAATTTGAAAATATTCTTCAGCATTTCATTAAAATTAATGTTTAGATTCTGTAAACACTTAGCATAACAACTTGGGCATCCAGAGATGAGATTCTCCATGTTTTGCTACATTTCAAATAGGCACAGTATACATGAGACATAGATCCATATCAAAAAATTTATGAATATTTAAATAGAATAGTCCAAGTGGTGGTTTAAAAACCATATTGAGCAGTGAAGTAAATCATCATTGATTAGGGCAGGTGTACGATTTTTCATTTACTAACCACACAAACTACGAATGTCTTGGTTATGCAATTACACTTACAAGATAGAGTATGTTTTGCATACAGTTAGATAACGCAACAAAATGAAGACCAGCTACAAAGTCTAGTGACATAAAAATACAGTTTAAATAAAGAAAGAAATGGATACACAAATAATTACAGGTTCAAATATAAAACAGATATGCTGGAAGTAAGAATGTATTGTATTATAGTATATTAACAGGATGTGATTTGAATATAATTATCCAAACAAGTAGCTGGATTCTTATCAAGCTATCCAGTAGACTATTAAGCTGAAAACTTGTGTTAAATTTAATTTAATTTAAAGTATTCTGGAAGATAAAATTGACCTGGTATGGAACTCAAACCCACAACTCCCATTTACAAGCAGGTTCATTGCCAGTTATGCTACCCAAAAAACCTTATTTTAGACAACATCTAACAAGTTGGAATATCAAGAGATAAGCATTAGCATTTCGTGATTTTATCTAAGAATAACCAATAATCTGAGATATAACTATGAAGAAAATAGTCCCGTATGTTATCCGTCACACACTATCACAGCATTTATTTTACAATACAGTACTAGATTTTTCACTCCAATAAAAGAAGATTGGAAGTTTGCCTCACTTTATTTTATGTTTTACATTCAGTAGATACAACATAAATGAAGATGAGAAATTTAGTAACAGATTTAAAAACAACTTATCTTAATATAAGATTAAGTAAAAAAATTAACCTTAATTAAATATAACCCTTCCAAACCTAACCTTGACCTTGAACTGCTAGACTCCATCAACTAGTTTTCACTCGAAATACCATTTATTACATAAAAACTACGGCACGAGTCTTAATAGGAATTTGTAGCCTTTTTTGAGTCTTCCTAATGTTAATATCTGATTATAATTTACACAAGATGAAGATGGAGCATTCCCAGAATCACTAACTAAACAGTACTACTTTTGACTTCTAAATTTAAACGTAATTTGTTTACTTAATCTCAAGAGAAAGATAAATTTAAGTTAAAAAACTTAACAATGTTACAAACTAAAGGTGATTTCAAGTAGATATTTATAAATTAATTGAAGATTTTGTTGTAATATAAACAAAGTTTTTAAATACAAAGACAGCTTTCAAATTAAACTACTACTGAGTACAGTGAAATGTGCAATATAACAGCTAGATAATAAAAGTGGTTGAATACTCGAATAGTAGGAAGTATCATATGACGACGATCATATTGTGGATAGTCCAAAAAATCATATTTGCCGTCATAAACATTTTTAAGTTCAGTATCCCTTTATGTTTGCCATAGCATATAGACAGTGCTTTTCAATACCTCTAGTTTAATAAGCAGCAAACTCATTTAATGCACAAGTCATTGTCTTAGCTCAACAAAGACTACATTGAAAAGAAAATATTTCCATAAATTTCAATGCATACTCACACACTAGGAACCAAATATGCATCTGCAGCCACAGTCAATAGTGCATTAGGATGATCTCTTTATATCAAATTACCTCTTATAAAACACCAGTTATAGTCCTATGTATTCATCTCTCCCTCATAGTAATACTGATAACATTGTGCAGGAAATAGAACATGCAGTGAAAGGGAAGTTTGTCTTCAGTTTGCATGATTCAAAGGTCATGCAAACTGAAGACAAAATCAAAGATAAGAGCCAAAGATTCTATCTTTAAATCCCACAAACTGAGTACAATTAAGTCTCATTTAATGTTAAAATATTCTTTAAAACAGCAAAAATGTGCACAGAAGGTCTATCAATCTCCATATTATATACACAGCTATTTAAATCTTTAAATGAGCAGCACTTATCAACTACCAGTTGTAACTTCTTTTCTAAAGCAAACAGCTTTGTAGAGGACAGGGTGGAGGGAGATTTATATGACCTGGGAAGTACAACGCTTTCCAGAGACGAGTTTTGGCTAACCTCTTAATGCCATAACCAATGGACGTAAGTCGGTACTCGTCTACCTCCTCGTATTCAGTTTCTTGGATGTAACCGAATGCAAGTAGGTATTAATTTACGACTAATGTATTTTAAAAAATAATACCAAATACCAGCATAAATAATTTCTTCTTTCCAAAATTGATAGCTAAAATTATTCTTTATTCTTTGATAAAAATTATATACTTCTTTCACTTTATAGTGGTTCAAACTAACATCTAAAAAACTTTAAAAGAGTTATATAAGATAAGACAGACAACAGAATAATCACATTAACCTTTATACGAGGAGATAAATAACTCGATATTAATATAAAAAATATGCGCAATGTTTAAAGAAGACGGTCGGACATTTTAAACGACTTTATACATGTTTCGGAAATAAAACTATTACTATTAATTTATTATAATTTACTCTGTATTCATAAGTCTATGTAGAGACGTTCATTTTTCCCATAGAAAAATCATTTTTATAGTATAAATTAGACAAATAGCTACATATTATTTCGACGGATGTATCAGTTATCTGTGGTGTACTTTAGAGCAGTTCTAGTCTTATTTAATCTTTACATATTAAATATAGAATTTGATTAAACAATATAGGCAAGTATATCAGACAAAACAGGATTCCTGTGTTGTTAGAACAAAGGTTCACAATATTTAAGTATTAACTAAGTAAATAAATACTAAATTAATAACAATTATAATTTGTTATTTATTGACTATTTCAAGATAAAATAGCGAATCGTGTGCAGAGGTAATACAATTCTTCTCGTCGGAATTGGGTATCGATAGCATTTTCAAGTGTACGTTACATAAGACATAATTGGAAGTGCGTGTTAATCACCAATAACAGCAGATTTAAGAATAGATATCCACTTTAATTATGATTTTTCAATAAATATTACAGTAGAAAGTAGTAGTTTCTTGTTCTTATTTAATCAGGACATTCCTTCCATACTTATTTAGTAATAAGATGTCCTTCTTAACAGGAAAATAAATAGAAAAAATTAAAAACAAGTATTGTGGCTAATACGACAGCCCATGCTTCTAATTTTACCTAGTGTACAGTGAAATTAATTTGTGTTTCTTGACAATATAGCAGAGAAGCTTATAACAACAGCTTTTCTGGGATATATTGCAAGACCTTTCTTGAAAACTTTTTATCTGAGAAACATTAAAATGGGAGTTGTCCTCAGTAATGACCCCCCACACATCACTCTTCAAGAAAAATTGAAATATGGTAACTCTAGCACAGAATTGAAGACATATTTAGACATTTTATAACCTGTAACATTATTTTTCTTTCAAAACAATTCTTCCTCTCTACTAACATCAAATACAAACTTATTTTTTTAAAGATGAAATGAAATTCTATATAAATTAGGCAAGCTTTAAGCTGCAGCTTTGTTTAGGTTTTTGTAAATATGACCTAAGTACATTACTGTCTAACTCGACCAGACTTTAACCAAGATACCATGACAGGAAATTAATCTTTAGAAATGACTCATTTACAAATAAACATCAAAAGGAGAGTAATAAATTTTCTTAAATATTTAGTCTAGGGCAAAGAATCTATTTTTTAGATTCACTGGCCAAGATTAATCTGCGAGACAAACATACTTATCAAATCAATAGTGTAACAGCATAAAAAGTCCGATGGCCAAATACCCAAGCAACTAAAGTTGCAATCTGCCAAACTGAGGGACGCGGAATTGAATCCGGACGGATCGAGAAACCTCAGGAATTGAAAACAAACAGAGCGACACTAAAAACCCATCACGACAAACCCTTTGCCAGACAGATAAACGTTTCAAACCGTCTTAAACGATCGTCAACAAGTCGGAGGCATCTTAAACAACCATTATTGAAATAGAATCCGAGAATAACCGTTTAAGACAATCGAAAGCATTTGTTTGTCTAATAAAGTGTTTCTGTCGTCGGTATTTACTTCCGAGAGATATCCAATTATACAAGCAGTTCATTTATATAAATCCCGGGAATGTTTTGTGAGTCGGTCGATCGAGAAACATCTCTCCCTACCGACGGCCCGTTCGAAGGCGTGGCCAAAACCGGGCGGGTAATAACAAAACCCTTAACGGGCACAACCGGAAGAGGTCGCCTCGCTGCACCCAACCAAACCCATAACCGGTATACAGTTGACCCCCCTATAACACTGTTGATTTTTCCGTTTTATATAAATTCCACGTTGTACGAGTCACTTAGATTTTACAAATACGTGAGCCGTTCACAGCCCGGCACACGTATTTGTAAAATCTAAGTGACTCGTACAACACGGAATTCATATAAAACAGTGTTATAGGGGGGTTGAATGTACTAAGAAAAGGGCCTCTTAGCGCCCGCAGCGGAGAGAGTTAGGCCTTTTGTGCTTTGTTTGTACTTCATAAAATAACTTTAAACATTAAATTAAGCTTACAAAATAACATTTAACCAACCTGATCTTCTCCCTAAGGTGTAATTATAATGGAACATATATCTTCATCAGTGAATATAGAAGAAATTGTGGACATCAGAAATGATTAAAGAGCATGTAAAATCTCTTAAATTGCGTTACTTTGTGTTATTAAGCGGTTAAGAGGGGAGAATGTGATGATGTAACAACAGCGTATCAACCAATACGTAACATAGCATGGCAGCAGATAAGGCAACATCCACTACTGCGATACATCTTTCAGATAACATTGTTTATCGTAATATGTCTTCGATAGATTAGTGTTATCGTCCGTTTCCCACCCGTTCCGAAATACAAAAAGAACATATTAAGCCTAACGGTGCAGCGTGTTCGTAAACCTTAACTCACCTTGTTCGTTGGATTTCGACTCAGAAAAACTCACTTCAGCCATTTAAGGCTCGTTTCTTAATCGATTATTGAATAATTTACCTTCCGAATAACGTAAAATGTCACCGATTACTTAAATTATACGATAATTAATCGAGTATACGATTTTAGAGGAAGTTACTATGGTTACTGAAATAACTTCCGCCATTTTGATTTATTACGCCACCAGTGTTCGTTTTTGAGCAGAACTCTTAAAATAATAATATTATTATTAAAAGTTATTCAAGTTTAATTAATAAATGTAATTTTTTTTAAAAAACGTAATTTTTATATTTGTGATTATTTATAATATAACTCTTAATTAGCAAATGGTAATATAAACTGAAATATCGAGCTTTGGTATTTGCACAGCGCGCTCGGTGCAGCACGGAGCGTTCGGTTAATATAATCGAATGCTCCGTGGTATTTTGAACAATGTACCGATTACTCTAAATTTTAAAAAAATAATTTAAGAAATAAATGAATTAAAAGTTAATCGAGAAATTAATATAATTAATTACTTTATATAACAAATAATTTAACAATACATAAGAAAAAAATTATATAATAATTGTAAAATTAATGAACATTCGAATATTATTGGCCGGATGACAGAGCGATTAAGGTGGCAGCCGACCGCTCCGAAGGATCCAAGATAGAATGTAGACTAGATCGAAAAATCTCCAGGAATTTTTCGGGGGTGGTCCATCCGGACACGTCGGGCTCATCCCTCGATATCCGGCAGCCCTATTGTGGGTTTGGCGAACACATAATGGGCTGGCCAAAAGAAGTAAAATTCGCCGGAAACGACGTCATGTCTGACGTATTAATCGCTCTGTTTTTCGCTTTCGCTAGCGAATCGCGTCCAGTGTGAACTAAGCTTTAGTGTCCGCAGGGCGGAAAGAGTTAAAATACAAAATCTTTAAATATATATGACCTTTCCTGCATTTTTTAGTTTCATTCCTTTAATACTACCACTGACGATGGAATTATTTGGAAACACGTCATTGTTTTCTAACGAATTTAAGTTTTACAGGGAACTATTTCTCGCGGAAGAACAAGGTTAGTATGAACGGACTATAAAAACACGTCATAGAAGGTATTGTTCGTAGTGTGTTGGTCTGTGTTGTTTATCGTCTAGAAAATATTGGAATCAGTCGGATAGACACTTTTTAAATGGTTAATTGAGCAATATTATTGTCTTTTGAAGAGGATTTGACGTAAATGTAAGTATTAAACTTAAATACCGAAATTGATTTTACAGTATAAAGTAGGTCAAAGACAAACTGCTATTTTGGTCTTTACGACTTCTTTGTTGTCCGCGTTAGACCGAAGCTAACGTTTTCCATCCCGTAAACAGGTCTTATTTTTTATTAATGAGAATATTTAGACGTATTGTGACGTCATTTCGAACGCAGAATCGAATGATATATATATATATAAATGCGTACGAACTGTTTCGTGCTTTCGTATATTTGTTTCATTTAAGAGAGACCGTTAATGTATACCTAGGTAACTAAAATGACGATGCACACACGGAAAGTATTCCTACAACTTTTTGTTTATACGGATCGTTCTCAAAAACGATACGTGTTTTGGAAATGCTCGAGTCAAATTAGCAGGGCTGTGGAGTCGGAGTAGTGAGTTTTGGTGTTTTAGTCGGAGTCGGATTGGTCAAGTGCAGGAAAACCGCTCAAGTGCAGTTTACTGCACTTGAGCGGTTTTCTTTCATAAAATTAATCGATTCTAGACTAATTTGACTCGAGCATTTCCAAAACACGTATGATTTGTTGAAAACGATCGATATAAAATATGTTTATAAACAAAAAGTTGTCGGAATACTTACTGTGTACCCTGTTCGAAGACACCATTGATTAAGCTTGTTTTCGTGGCGGAGCTGCACGTCGGACGGCAGACGTGTACGAAGTGTCACGTGACATGCCATTTTAAATACGGATTGTAATCAACTTACATATCGCATTATCATACATTACTATAACTAATAATTATGCTTTTAAATGGCCTAATTTCTTTCATGTCTGAGATTATGTTAAAAATTTTTTTCTAGAAATGAGTGATAATCCAAGTAAGTACGCCAAAATGGACGATGGTAGCCGAGCTGTGAGTTGTTAAGTGGTGACCAAACAAGCAATCAAATCTCACAAGTGTCCAACCAGGTATGTTGTAGGACGTATTACTGGTTAAGTTGATAATACAGACCTCGTTCCTTTTTCTTAATTTGCTAAATGCTTGTTGTTTTCTCTTTACAGAAATCAAAGCTAGTGTTCGCGGAGTCTTATTTCACGCTTGAAACAGTGTTTGAAACATTGGGATATGTGGAGAAAACACTGTTTGTCAAAGAATTTTTCGACTGCCAGCCCTGGTTCCAATAACTGCATCACGTCGATTTGTAAAGACTAGCAACATGGACATGCTAAAGCAATTCCCTCTTGGAAATCACGATGACTATAACTTTTATATCGGAGTCTCGACCTATGTGTGCACTTGAAACTCTTTGCGTTCATTTAGCGCTCTGTGAATGGATGATCACGTAAAATGATGTCAAAGAAGCGTCCGGCCAACTGTGGCTGGAGTTGTTCTATTCTGACGGAGACATTCTTTCAAAGGTCTCATCTCCAGCTCGTTACCCTATGGCGGTCCATCTTTTCCCTATTGATACTGAAACCTCGAAGGCATTACTTTCTCAAATAACATCTGTGACCAGATCTGGATCTCTCTTCCAGGACCATCGTGGATTGATATTCTTTCTACCGAGAGGTACAGTACTTATCCACCATCGATTGTCAACATGGGAGAAACTTGGAGAAGAAAAGACGGACGAAATCGACGAAGCCGAATTTGGACGAAGTAGGTACAATAGGGGAAGGATGATCAAAGGTCAGTGGATTTTTTGGGTATCGAGTGGGAGACTCGACTCACCCTTTTAGTACCAGTGGAAATACGTGACGGCGAGACCTCGTTCGCGGTCCTGAAGAAGTGGGTGCTTCCCTGGACAAGTTATAAGTGATTGCTGGAGGGCGTATGATTGCCTTCAGAATGAAGGCTTTCAGCACCTGACAGTAAATAAAACTTAGTTCTGTTGATTCCCGGACGAAGACCCACACCAATACCATCGAGAGGACGTGGCGTGAGGTCCGCTCGAACATTTCCCGGTAAGGAAGGAGGGCTCACATGATCGGATATTTGGCCGAATTTCTTTTTAAGGCCAGATATTCGAAATCGACGAAAAATAAAAAACTGTTTCCTTCAGGCCTCTGAGAGTCTTTACCCCCCCCCCCTGAATACTAACCAGTTCGCGGCGCTTTGCTCGCAACGTTTCCTTTAAAAAACAGCTCTTTTTTAGGGCCATAGTTTTGTAGATATTGTAAATTATTGTGAATATTATAGTTTATTTTAAAGCTTATTGTGTAATTTTGAATTGTTACATTCATAAAGAAAGTATTAAGTTGTGAAAGTGTTAAAACAGTGTCTTTACATTAAAGTTACATTGTCAAATTTTATATCTTACTCTTTACATCGTCCTGAGGTATTAAATAAAATAGACACTTTAATTTTATTACCGAAAAATTTCTTGATTTTTTTATGACCGCCTGAATATAAACTTGGACTTCCAAAGTAGTAGACCGACACCTCTTCTGTCTCGCTATTTAATAGACCAGCGCTGTCCAACTTATCATAGCCTGCGGGCCATATTTTCTTCACCAAACATTTCTGGGGCCAAGAAGGTTGATGAATGAAAAGGGATTGCTGCTGTATTCAGCCAGGTTAAGTGAAAGTTATGCAAACTAAATAGTACCTACTTTAAATTCAAATTAGATTTAAATTTTCACATAGTAAAATAATTTTAATATTATTAATAATAATTTAGTAACAAATTTATTCATAGTAAAATGTACTCGCGTGTCGCCAGTTGGACAGCCCTGTAATAGACCCACTGATACCCACTGAAAAAATTCAAAATATTTAAGTTAAAAACGTTGGTAATTTGGAACTTACAAAAATATATTCGGCTTAATAAGAACAGTCGAAAATTTTGGTTTGAAATTATGAACGAATCAACGTTTGTCGCTTTTCACCTGAGAAGGTTTATAGAACTTCAGGATATATTAACTCGTATTTGGATTATTTTAATTGCATCAGTTGGATTGTATGTTGTTGTGATTTATCGATATATATTTTCACCATATATCAGTTATAAGTGGTCTATAACATTAGGTATTTCTATGTTTCCAGGTATAATTTGCGATATATACATTGTATTATATAACATTGCTTTTATTACTTTTCTCATTCTTTTCGAATTACATAAGATATAATTGTTTGCAATAATTCACCGAATAGATAAAAAAAATCAAGATAGTTCTTTCAAACTTGTCTGGCAATGTTTACCAAAGTGCAAAGCCACTCTTAAATTTTGTAATGATATTCAAAATAACTATTCTATTACAGCTGCCTCTTGATAGTCCGACGTTTTTTAATCCGACATGCTCAGTAGTCCGACGCACATCCTGTCAAGGTAACCGTAGTCCCCGTCCTCGTTACGTGTCTGCTTGCACAGAAGCATGTCGCGACATGAATTTTCCCACCCAATTCTTACACGATAACCCAGATTTCGTGTTTTCCGTAAGCAGTTCTGTTCGAACAGTTGGAGTAGGGAATATTGTAGGTTAGTGCTAGCAAAACAATGCTAAATATGTAATCACTTTCGGTAATCCGGACACTTTTGGTAATCCGACACCCCTTTGGTCACATTCCTGTCAGATTATCAAGGGACAGCTGTATTTTGGCCATTACACTATTTCTTGTTGAATTTTTACTTGGATCGCTTGTAATTACTCCTAAGTTACTGTTTGTTAAGTGTGTACTATGAATATTATTAGTACTCATAGTGGTAGTCCTGCTATACTTGTATTATTTATCGACGACGACATATCTAAGTAGATAAGTATAGTTATTTTAATTAACGTTAATAATAGTAAAGATTTTGATTACACTTTCTATTGATATAATAGTTTTATAATTTTGTAAATTAACATCAAAGTAATTATATCTTGTATAATAGCGTTATTTTTTTCTGCTGTATGAAATAAAAATAGAAATAAAAGCATTATTTCTATTCTCTGTCACATAGGTCCCCTTTTCAGCGAGGGTAATCTGCATGTGCTGAATAGCCTAGCTGAAAACGGTGACACAGAAAAACAGGACGAGACAGGATAGTATCTGAAGAAGTTGCTCCTGCGGATAGTATCTTATGTCACCCAGATTGATAGGCTGAATTTCTAACCGTTTTGCCCATTTGAAGAAACAATACCGATATGTCCCAGGAGCTTTCATTATTTTTACGTATTTATGAATATTTCATTTGAAATAATTTAATTTATAATATTTTGAAATTAGTGATATGTGGTACGTTCAAAACATCCGCGGAAAACATTGTTAAGGCTAAGATATGCATTGTTAATACAAAAGGCAACAGTCTTTTGTATTAACCCTATATATACTTACACAGCATTGCCCTCAAAATGTACCGTTTCTGCTACAACACGTTTTATCCAGCGGTCACACAGTTTGAAAACCTCATTGGCGGTCACTCAAGGTGCAGTTGAGCGACGATCACCTTATCAGCGTTGACAAATTTGCGGCTTTTCATGTTTTTATTCAGCTCAAGTGGAGGTTATCAAGGAAACACGGTTTTAGAAGGACGATCTGTAGAGAAGTATCTGAGTAAATATTCAATCACAGTTGTAATTGGAATGCTTACTGAGATAACTCTGTACAAAAAGAAATTAACGAGTCGGTGAGTTATCGTGATGTAGCACCCGGTTTCTCAAAGCTCATCTGCTTGCTTGCCCATATAAACGTCGAATTTGTTGATGTACAATTCCTAGTTCACAGTTATCCGTTTTGGAATGAACCGACAATGTACAGTACAATACAGCGTTAAAGAGTTAATGTTGTAACTGTAAGAATCCGAACTTTACAAAAATGTAATCGTCGATGACGCCATACTTGCATAATTGTTGTCCTCAACTACCAGTGAAACTCTCTACTTACACTTTCCCGACGACGAAAGCGACGCATTCCCGTGATCCGCTGACTATTTGGGCAGGCGATAACAAAGAAATATTAACGTTGTCGGCCGAAGAGTGAGTCTTTGCCGTTCCTTCCAGAGTAAAGTCAGTACAGTCGACTCCCTATAAGATAGAGATACGTTCCATTCTCTAGGAATCCGCTTTCTTACGAATCCTTCCAATCACAACCCGACACGTGTCAAGTTTACGGACTACGGCTGTTTGAAAGATTTTCTTCCATAAAATTAATCGATTCTAGACTAATCCGACTCAACATTTCCAAAATACGTATATATTTTTTGGGAATAATCCGTATAAACTACGCTATAAACAAAAAATTGTAGGATTACTTACCGAGTGTCACCATTCGACATTGCCATTGCTCAACATTGTTTTCGTCGCGGAACAGCTCAGCAAAGAGCGGCCGATTTCTAACAACTTATTTTTCTGTGAAAACTTCGTAGAACTTCGGAGACATCATTAATATAAATAATTTTAATCGCCGTTGAATAAGAAATGTTTCTTTCACAAGAAATGTATAAAATTACAGTACTGTATTAGACTTACGGTACCTAATTTACATACTGACAGACGATAGTTAGCGTAAAAATCTCCGTAGCGTGGCGCCACGCTAGACGGCGGAAATTATATATTTAATTATAACAAAGTTACAATAAGTTAATATATAATTATATATACAGTACCTAATTTATATATAATTAATATATAATTATATGTACAGTACCTAATTTATATATAATTTATATAATACTGTCCAGACGATAGAAATCTCTCCGTAGCGTGGCGCTACGGACGGCGGGAAAGTAGTTCGGCTTCCCGATGACGTTTGAGGTGTTTATAGGGAACTTTTACTATTTTTTACGGATACCGGTAGCAATTTTTTCGTAGTTTTATAGGAATCGTAACTATAGGGACCGTAATTATAGGGGGGTCGACTGTACCTAACTTTTTCCAATGTTTATTATGTTAGTGCACGAACCTTGTAATTCTAGCCTTTTATTTTTCTGACAGAAACAATTTTTTATAGTATTCGCGAGACTGTCAGGCAGACATTCGTTACGTTTTGCGTCTGTTTTTATTTTCGAAAGATGATAGTATAATAGAAAAGTTAGAAAGTGGGCAGTTGTCTGATGTCTGTTGTTTCTGTGCAGTATAAATCGAACTGGTCTAGATAAAGCCGAAGTTCAATCTTATCTAAAAAATATACTGTATTATCGAGAAGACTCAAGCGGCTAAAGAGGTAACAAAAATCACATCTGAGAAATAAAGAACGCTGAAAATCTGACGGCAGAAGAACGCCAGGTACTCTTGATTGAGGAACACCAAGAAACTCGGCGAGATATGCTTTCTTCCGAGGATTAATGCTGATATCTGCTATTAAAGATCTTTTAAAGAAGTGGAAAGATGTCAGAACAACGGTCTTAGGTGTCTTAGGTACAAATCAGTTTGAGGTTAATACGCACATGGATCAATTACTACAATTAAAATGCTATTAATTCCGAAAAATCCTGAAGAAGAGAGTAAAGCAATTGACATTATTAGATTCTTTAACCGATCACCCACTGTATTTTTAAATTAATTAATGTATATCCATCGTTTATAAAAATAATGCGATATTTTAATAAGTTTATAATTGCTGAAAGAAAGTTTTATACAGTTTGGCATTGTTAGCAGAACAGCAGAAATAGTCTTAAATTTTGTAATGTTATCCAAAATTACTACTCCACTTTCAGTAATTCTACACGAAGAGGAATAAATAAACTGTGTCGATAATTTATACAGTATGTGTAACAATAAAATAGACACTGATATTATATTTTCACAAACACGTATATTATTCAAAATACTTTCAATCGATGAAAGAGAATTGAAAAACACTTAAGAAATTCGACAAACTGTGACTTAAGACATGTTTCTTTCTTCAGACTGTCAAATATCTGATGATATTATTGACAGGAGATGAAGCATCCAATTTATGTGACAATTGCGAAGCATTTCGAGAAAATGTTTTTCTTTTTAGTTTTGTTTGATTGATTACGGCAACGCAACACTTGGGCGATCTGCCTGGGGGTACCTTCCAAGAGGTCTTTTAGGGGAAACCGGCCCCTATTTATTCGTTACAAACGTAAAAAAAAACCCGGAAAACTCCACGTAGCCACCCCGTCCGAGCGGGGCGTGAACCTACGACCAAACTCCCAGTGTTAGGGGTACGAAGACAGCTCGGCCACTGGTGGGCCCGCCTTTCTTTTAAGAATAATGCTTATTTTTAATATTATAAGACAAATTTTGCCCATGTAGGGATCGCCATTTATTCGTTTTTCGTTCCAGACAATACATTTTCGGAGACCGACCTTCCTTTCTAGGCTATTAGCATCCAAAAAGCTAAAAGGTCCTTTTAAAAAATACAAAAAATTTCCAATTAAAAATACAAAGATTTTCTAAAATTGGAACTGGTAGTATACGAACGTCTTTCTTGTTACCATCTGTACCTTTTTGGGGTGTTTCGACTTTTTATCCGCAGAGAAGTGAGCGCTGGAAAATGTAGATTAAAATGGTTCTTCCTGGTGATGATACTTCACAGTTATAAATCGCGAATGCTACAAAAATCAGTCATTAATAATATTTTATAGATACAATTATTTGTCATACAAAAGCTTTTATAGCTACAATGATCAGTCATTCAAGAGCTTTAATAACTGAGCTTATACAGTTACAACGATTTATTATAGAAAAGCTTCTATAGTTGCATCAATCAGTCATAAAAAGCATTTATACATACAATAATTTGTTATACAAAAGCTTTTATAGCTACAATTATCAGCCATCAAGCACTTTTATAACTAAGCTTTAATAAATACAACGATAGATCAGAGAATAGCTTTTATAGCTATAAAAATCAGTCATTAAAAAGCTTTTATAAATACAATAAATTTGTTATACAAAAGCTTTTATAGCTACAATGAACAGTCATTTAAGCTCTTTCATAACTGAGCTTTTACAGCTACATTGATTGCTGTAGCATTATTAAGAAACTTTAGAACTTTAGCAAAAATGCCTTTTATTACACCATGTGAATACTTTGATACTTATCAAATGTTAGAATTATCTACGTATATTTTATCCTTGAAAACATTTGCATATTTTCAAACAAAATATTTTATCGTAGTCTTATCTATGGATACACAACCATATATGCTATAAAAACATTACAAATTGGCTGTTTACCAAATGTCAGAATTTTATATATAAGCTTATGTACTTAAGTTACCGATTCGAAGAACTTTGGTCAAAGGGTTAGAGAACTTTGTTCTAGACATATAGTCACGAATCAGTCCTTAAATTTTACAAGAATACATTAACGTGAAACGTTAATATACTTTACCTCTACTCCACTCGTAGATATGAAAGCTCTTTTATTACTACTCGTTGTATTTAGCTGTACTAAACTACAAAAGTCACCTTCCTTACCTTTTGCTATTAGCAAGTTGAATAATTCTGAGATAATAAAGTTATGAAATGCGGGTGTAGGATATTTACCTAAAATTATTCTTATTTGTAATTTCCATAGGCAATCCGCGATTCAAACAGAGATAATTCAACAGTTGAAATATCTCCTGTTTAGGAAATTTAAAACAAAACGGAATTACTGATTATTATGAAACAATTGATGCAACCAGGTAAACAAAAAACTTTACAAATCAAATTAGATTTAAACATTAAAATGGCTGACAAATCGAGCGAACAAGTAAAATATGCCTTGGATCATTCGCTTCCAGTAACGCAAGTTGCCTCTTCTATTCTAATCATTTTATCTCTAATTACATTAATAATCGATGTATTGTTACTGCAACGATCAGTTTGTGTGTCTTTTACACATTCCGCAATCATCTTTACAAAAAACATCACAAATTTATTTATCGAATACATCGAGTAGTATTATATAAAAGAAAGATATCTCATTCCAAAAGATTAAAGAAGAAACTACTCCGAAAAAAGATGTAGAGCTCAAAGCCATCCATGATGCAAATCAACAACCTGAATCAACACTTGACCTATTCTTTTTGGTTTTAAAAGAAAATTTAGACTAGAGAAAAACTTAAATTTTTTTTTATTAAAAAATTCAAACTCAAACTTATGGAAAAAAAATAAAAACAATTTCATGATTCAAAATAATTTTGACATCAACACCAGTTTGACAATTATGAGAAAAAGGAATAAACATTGACAGAAGAAGGTAATAAAATTTAAATAAAAGAAAAGGGAAAAGAAAAATCATTTCACCTACGTGAAGTTTTTTTTTTTTTTTTCCATGAGGATGAACATCACATTCGCCTCTCTCTACTCTCTTTTCTACAAAATACATATTTTCTTTATTTTAATAGGTCAAGACTCCATTAAAAGAGAAAGTCAATGTTCGCCAAATTCAGGTTGTTGTCCGTCATAACAAGTTGTCCGCCATAGACGGGTTTTATTTGATCTTTCACTTTCTATTTCTAGGTAACTTTCTTTCGTCGTTTTCTTGTATGTTTTTCCAATTAAGTAGTAGGTATAAAATCAAGATAAATTTTTTTCAAGGGTCTATATAGGTCGATTCTTGTCCTACTTGAGTAGCTTCTATAGCATCGCACGTCTTCTTAGTCTACTGTTATTTCGTTGCCGAGTTCAAACACTTTTCTACCGATTCTGGGTTTTATTCGATCTGCGTAAACACGTAATTTTTTTTTAAATTTTAACATTTCCAATTTGGTAACTAACGAGACTCGATACTTCTCTTATTGGATACGGACCCGACCATCGGAGTGCCAATTTTAGTTTTATTACCTGCGAGACAACTACTTCTTTTACAAAAACTCTTTTTCCTAGTTAATTATGTGGCGGTTTGTTTTGTTATCGGTGTCCTTCTTGCCTTGTTTCTGCGGCGTGTTCGGCATATTTTTGTGCTGTCTGACGACTGTTGATTATTCGCTGTCGTAATTGCAATGTGAAGTTGTCTTCTTCGTAGGATATTGTCGCAGGGCTGGTAACTAATTCAAATGAATATGTTAGTTGTCTTTCATACAACAGACAAAATGTACTCTCGTTAGCGGAGACAAGCAGTGCGATATTATAGGCGAATAAAGCATATGGGATCCATTCGTTTAAATAAGCGTTTTATTCATTTGTTTGACAACACCACTACATGTTGGGTGATAGGATTATAACGGAAAGTGTATAAAATATACTTTTTTACGCTTAAAGGTATCAGTATTTGTTTCCACAAATTTGTTCGCCTTCTATTTGCGCGTACTGATATAATTTAAAGTATCGTACGGCCCAAAACAGTAGCTAGACACTCTTTCTCCGTAGTACTGTTTTCTAATTGAAATTTTTTTATCAATTGACTTGCAGATGAGATCAATTCTAATAGCCAAATTTTCCAAATCGGGTCTTAAAAAACTATATTAAATACAAGTATATATGTTGTACTGATAATAAACAGGATGTTAAATTAAAAAAGAAAATTAATTTACTTAACTTTGATTGCTTTTATTTTATACAAACGAAGTAAAACACAACGGAAAAAATGTTAATTGTGTAAAACAGATAAATGTATTTCACACTTTATTCGTGTTATTTTAAAAATTCAGTAAATATAATAATTTGTCAATGACATTTAAAATATTTAATTATTAATGAATTTCCCGTAGAAATGTTGATTTTCTTTTACTTTATCGACATCCTCGAGTGCTGCCGGATGAAGTAATTAACGGCAAATGCATTTTTCTCCGGAAGATCGTTAACAACTTGTACTTGCGATAAACCGCGTGTTTACTTGACTAATTATTAAATTTACAAGTATCATTAAATTTCAACTTCATTTTATAATTCACTTAAAGTATGTATATTTAGCTTCAATTTAAAAAAAATCGCAGTATTACAAATTTGCACTTCATTCAGTTTGTCTGTGGATTTGTCTGTTTTGTCTTAATGTTTAGAATAAAGTCAGATGGATATAATTAGAGACGGATATGGAACTAATAGAAACAGGAGACCCAGTTTAAGTATACGAGATATACAGATACAAATTAGAAGACACATTATTTCGATTCAAACGTTTCTCCCTCAAAGCTGCTAGATTGATGACCGCCACGACTGTTTTGCTATCAGGAAAAGAATATTGTACAGGAGGAAGAAACTCCTAATTTGTTGTTAAGTATATATATTTTAATTATCACAATACAAGAAAGAAGCTAACATTTATTGTCACCTGTTGTGGCAATAAATATTAGCTTCTTTCTATATCGTTAGTACTGCAGTCGATGACTTTATTTATAAATGGATTGTTTATTTGTCACATTAAAGATTTTAATTTGGAAAGTAATTAATACATTGTAAACACATAATTCAGTTATATTTTTACCCTTCGGTCACTTTCCGCTTTACTTTACATTTCGAATCAATAAAAGGAAATTACTAATTAAATAAATCTGTTTTTGATATTTTAAACAGAAATTTAATAACTAATTTCAGCTAATTTCTAGTATCGACAAGCTGCAATTAAATAAACCACGTCACACGGAGTCGTAATCTAAAACTTAAAACGAACGGAAACTCGTGTGTAGGTCAATTAAAACTCGAAGTAGAAGCGTAAAGTGTGGAAGACCAAACAGGAAATCACTCGGTAAGTATTCGTTTTATATAAAAAATTTTATTGAAAGTAAATATTTCTCCAGTTTTTGTAATTTTTTCGTAATATAAGAATTACAATTATAAATCTAAAATTAGCTCTAGATTGAATTCTATAACTAAAACTTGATTCCGTGTTAAATATTTCTATTTTTAATATACAGAAATTAAAGTATAAATAGATATTAATATCGTTACATGAATTTTGGAGTGGTTCGTATCACAGCTTTATCGTTATAACAAAGAAAACGAATCGCAAGTTTTTCTGATTATTCCTTTAATAATCACTTTAATTAGTGAAATACTTACGTGCAATGAAATAATCTTTTGCTGTGAATTTCTCGGGGCGTAGTTTAAATTTATTTTTTATTTAATTGTTAGCTTTTAAATTCGTTATTAAAAATCCAGCAACGATTCGCTTAACTTTACCAGAAGCATTTGTTGACGCCGTGTGTTACGATATTTATAAAAATGAAGTTTCATATTATTAATTATAAAATGGTCAAATAACTGAATTATTAGAATAAGAATAAGTTTTATAAGATAAATTGTAAAGCCTAATAACGGCTAAATTTGTATTTACTTTGAAAGTACAGGAGATATGACATCCTCCTCAGTGGATGTATCCACTGAGGAGGCCTAGATAGCGAAATGTATATGGATAAATTTAATAAAGTGATGATTGTTTTTTGCCATTTGTTTGTCTTGTTTTGGCTCATAGAATCCTCCAAGTCGGAAATAAAAAGAGTATAATTTTACTTGTTTTTTAACTAAAAATTTTTTATTTTTAGTATATTAAAGAGTATTATCTTTTAGTAGCAGTAATGTGAGATTGTGTCCTTTATATTTAAATGTAATAATTAAATCACACATCTATGATAAGTAACGACAGCTAATTATAATACAGAAAACATTTGTGTTGAACACGATAAGACCATTGCTTAATCAAGCAATTTTCATTTTATTGTACCATATTTAATTATTTTATTTATTGCTTTAGACTTTAGTGTATTATTAACCTGTATAATTGCTTTATTTTTCCTTAAATTACGTGTACTCGCTGTCCTATGTTCATCGAAATAGATATCGTTTCAACTTGAAAAATAGTTTAATTGACTCCGTTATTTATGACGAAAAATCTTCTTCGAACTTCGAACGAATCGCCAGCTAAACCGAATTAAATTTGGAAAATTCAGCAATGATGCACCTACGTGTTTAATATTGTATAATTTTCTTTCTGACAAAGCTAATAATATTTTATTTCTGCTGAAAATTATTTGTAATTAATTTTTATATTGAATATCAATAGATAATGAAGAATATTAAAGAAAACGACTATAAAATCCATATAAAAATACTCTATTTTTTAATACTGCTGCTATTCCTGCTTGTTCTCGTACTGTCGTTTATATTCATGTATTTACTTCAACATTCGAATATTCGAATGGCTTCACCCGTTAGCGAAGTGGGCAATATGAAGTCTCGAACAAGTAATAATGAGGATGACATCATCAATCAAAACACTATTGGTCACCAGGCGAAGAAAAGAGAAGTCTCGTCTGAAACCGAAAAAGATTGCCAAGGGAATTGTTCTCTGACACCAAATCCTTCTGAAATAAACGACAGTACAATAAATATAAAGGGAGATTGGAATGTACAAGTAAAAGTAAGAGTTTAGTTAAACCCGAATAATTTAAAATAATTAGAAATTAATTACTTAAAATAATTAATAAGCAGAACAATGTGTCACTTTTATTTGTATGAATTGTCTTTCGTTTGTTGTTTATGTAGAAAGCCGATCTCTTAGAATACTGTTTCACTGCCGATGACTTATGTGGAAGAAACAGAGAGATATCAAAAGGTATTTCTTTTATTATATATAAGACTTATATATAGAAATTTTTGTGGAATAAAGAACAACGATATTAATATATTAACGTTTATTTAAACAGACGAAGAGAAAGACAATTTTGGAGGCGAAAAGCAACAAGAAAATAAAAGTAAGATAATTTTCTGACTTGTGTTTAATCATATCTAGAATTAAGTTTGACGTTGTACAATTAGTATTTATAGAGACTTGATTTATTGGTAAAATTGATTTGTTATGTTTCGAACGTAGCAAGAAAATCATGCAAAAATTCTTTTATTTCTAATTTTACTATTTTTGAGGTAATGAAACAATTTCTCTTACAAAACAGAAATGTTTTAATTATCTTGTAACATTTAAATGGTTCAATTTTTACTCAAAGTGAATATTGTGACGTATTATATGTTGGTAAATACTTTTATATTTCAATAATTCTGAATAAATGTGCAATTTATTTTTAAATAAATATAAACGAAATTAAATAATGAATCGAAGTTTTGTTTTTCAGATTGCATTCTTCAAAATTTTACAGATGATGACGCTTTTCAGTATCGGATCGTCAATTTTCGTTTTCAAGTAGATGATAACTCAAGGAAATTTTGTAATATTGAAGAAGGTCCAAAAGACAATTTCAAGATTACTTCAAAAACAGTATTTACGCGTTATATACAACAATTTCAAGTTAATGAAAACGGAGAAGTGAAAATACTGAAAGATTTGGAACTTCCTAAAGAAATGTCATTATTTGAAGTTATAGAATACAACGGATATATTTATGGTCGAGATCGAGATATTTCGAAAAAAAGAATTGTCAAGTATAACATTGAAACGGGAAAGTTGACTTTTGGGGATAAACTCGATTTTCGTTCGTATCCCCGTTTATATTTCTTACACGGAAATAACTTTTTCTGGGCACTTGACCGTATAAATACAACACGGACTTCACAAGATTGTTTTGACAAGCTTTTCGTGGCATATAAAATAGATTTAGATAATTTAAAAGTTTCGTCAAAGCTGAATTTTACTTTGAATAATTGTTTGTCAAATCGCGTGTTCATTACTCATGATAAACCGTATATCGTTACTCATCGCCCTGGTAAAATTTATATTACGTCGGCTTTAAACAACAAAGAGTTTGTATACTTTGATGTACAGCCAAACTCATACTATAATGAACGTTTCTTGTATAATCCGAAAGAACAAAATCTTTACTTACACACTACTGATGATGAACAAAATTATAAAATTCTTGTAAAAAAGTTACACTTCAATTGTTCAAACGAAGATTGACGAGTCGCGTCAAAACTTGAATTATTTTCTTTTAATTTTTACTTTTTTTATATAAAATTGTGTTTGCTTTTAATGATCAGGGAATTTTATCGATGATGAAGGTGATTAGTCGCAGCCATCCCAATTAGTGTTGTTGATATACGTTGAAGTTATCAATTTAACTAAACGATTGCTTAAACGAATGGGTTGAAAATCCGCTATTATTACTGATTACATACTAATTTATTATTAAACGTAGACGCCAAGCGGATTCTTTTATGTTAATAAAAACTTATTAATTATATTATTATAATATTATTTAGTATCTAATCATTAATAATGGTGGATTTATGGCTCGATTAAACGGATCGTTTAATTGAGTATTTAGGTATCGGGCTTCGGTTTATTTAGACATGTTGTCAGTTGTTTCCGTCTTTCTGGTTTTGTTCGGTGCTCAGACAATTGTAAAATTTTTGTACTTAAATTTTTAAGTACAAAAGTTGAGGATCAGAAATTTCGTGTTATAAACCTTAATCTTCTATAAATTTTAATTAAACTTTAAATGCAATTCTCTAAAGACAGAATGAGTTATTATAAATTAAGAAAAAAAAAAGAAAAATATAATCGAGAAAATCAGGTTAAACCTCGGTTCTCACCAGTTGGGTTCCTTGTTGAGTTGAATAAATCTCTGTGTCACGTTTGTATCACTTGTCACTTCATAGGTCCAAGGAGATCGTCATCTATGACGAAATCTGGAAAAGGCCCGAAAGGAGCACGTCTTATAAAAAGGGTAGGCACGACGAGTAAGATCGTGGAAATTACGATTTGATTGTGTGTGTGTGTGTGTGTGTGTGTATGCTTCACGTCCACCTCAGTAATGTAAAAGACAAAAGTTTTATGCTAACTGATGAAAAGTTATTACGATTTATATGAGAAATGATGACAGTTAGAGTGACTGACAAGAATGAACCTGGAGAGTACTGGTTACTTCAATATTATAATGTTCTGAATGTTTGTTATAGAATACAAATTGATCGCGAGCCGTAAAGTAGGCTTTTAACATGTAGCTCTCGTTTAGTGTATGTAGATCTAATTTTCGTATAAATTGCAGCTGCATTACTGTAGTTAGAAAAAGCTCTCTCGAAATTAATACTAGTTGAACGTACTGTCATTAGAGCATTGAAACCTTTTTTAAGATATGTTCCTTATTTTTTGCTCTAAGAAATAATTGTTGAAACTTGGTATTCGAATCTACAACAGACACTGTTATAGCCAACAAAAACTTTTATTTTAAACAACAAGAAGAAACACTACAACTTCACACGACTTAAGAAAAAAAAGGAGGGAAGAGGAAAAGAAAAAGGATAGAAGGAGCTTACAGCAAAAACGATAAACGTTGCCACTAATCAACAGATGATAAAAATGTTTCTTTCCTTATTATTCAACAACAATGTATTTTTTTCAACTATATTTTTCACATTTTTAAACTACTTATATTACTGTTATCAGTGTCTACGCTCGTTTTATGTTTAATTAATAATTCCAATTTTTCTTTTGTTGTTAAATTTGACTTTCCTATTGTGCACTTCTCGTGTCGACGTAAAAGGTTGATGGTGTAGTAAACAATGTAAGCAATGCCCACCTCTTAATAATTTGTTTTTATTTTTTGATAAGTGCTTGATTGTTTTTACAATCCCATTCGAAATTATATTTTTCTTTACATTATTGTATATTTTTTCTGTAACTTATTTTTGTTCAATTTGTTCCTGTATTATACTCCAATTACAAGAAGCAAATTCTTTCAAATCGGTATTAAAACTCTAAGCAAATAAAATTAAATATGCCGTTTTAATTATATACGGGATGATAAACTTAAACAGAAAATCAATTTTCTTAGTTTTAATTTTTTTTTTTTTTTTAATTTTACGTAAACAAAGTAAAACACATCAGAGTAAATGCTATTTCTGGAACACAGAGAAGTGTATTCGACATTTTATTCGTGTAATTTTAAAAATTTATATAGTGAAGACGTTACTAAGTAAATTGCCCAATCTGTGAAGAGAATTTAAAAAAATTTTTTTACTAAATATACTATAACTTAAACACAGTTTTATATATAAAAAAACAGTTATTACGAAAATGTTTAAATGTTTTTTAAACATAAATTTCCATTTTAAATATAGATTAATGTAGCAATAATGTAGCAATGATGACAGATTGTGTTATTTATACTTAAATGTAATAATTAAATCACACGTTTATGATAAGTAACGACAGCTATTAATATTACAAAAAAACATTTCTGTTAAACACATTATAACCATTGTTTGTTCAGGCAATTTTAATTTTATTATATATCATACTTAAATAATTTATTTATTGTTTTGGACTTTAATTTATTATTAATGCATTTAATTGCCTTATTTTTACCTTAAATTACGTGTAATCGCTGTTCTATGTTTATGGAAACCGATATCGTTTCGAGTCGGAAAATAGTTTAATTGACTTTCCGTTACTTATAACGTGAAGATTTTTTCGGACTCCGAACGAATTTTTCGAATTTAATTCGTTTCAGCAGGCCATTCGCCTGCAAAAACGAATTAAGTTCGAAAAATTAAACAATGAAGCACCCCGTATTTAATATTATATAGTTTTTATCTCTCACAAAGCTGATAATATTTCATTTTTGCAGAAAGTTATTTAATAATTAATCTTTAAAATTTATAACAATAGCATAATGAAGAATAATATAGAAAACGACAATAAAATTAAAAAAAAAAAAAAAAAAATTTGCACATGCGCATTGGCACCGCGCATGTATTATTCAAGTTCTCTGTTTTTAGTTCCATTTTTTGGTCATATTCCAAAGCTATTT